>NC_047670.1:66563726-66863726 GCF_011762505.2 Arvicanthis niloticus
ATCTAGACTTGGTTAATTGGGATAGGAAGGCCATCCGAAATAAATATGATGGTGTTTCACGGGCTGTGCCTGGCAGAACAAGCAGAGAAGAAGCAGAGTTCTCTGCCTCTGTACTATGGTATGGTGTAACAAGGTACCTTAAGATCCTGCCTTGTGACTTATCCACCATGGTGGATTGCATCCCCAAACTGCAAACAAAAATAAGCTTTCGTCCTTAAGTTGCTCTTGTCAGGTATTTTATCATCACTACAAGATGATTAACACTCCAAGTGGGCTCTGTTGGAGGTCAGTTTGTCCAACATTCTCCTTCCTGGTGGTTTTGTGCCTTCCATCTTGGCATGATGTCACATAAAGTTTTCCCCGGATACAAGGTTTGGACTTTACAACATCCATAACTAACTGCTCTTTATAAATCACTCACTTGCGGGTAATGTGCTAGCAGCACAGCAACGAACAGGGACAAATGGTCTAAGGTTCAGTTCTACTTCTACCACGGGTGGCAGAAGTATCCATTATTTTGAAGTGCTATTCTGAAAATAGGATGAGCAGTGTCTAAAATGGGAGTTAAATTGAGAGAAAGAGTATGTTAATTATTGTTGGGGACCGCACTAGTCCCACGTTGGGGCGGCTAAAAACTGTCTCGGCCTGAGCAAAATGTTGAGGCCCAGGCCGACCCACGTTTGAGCGGTCACTGTATCCCGGCCCAAGCTGCTGCTCCGGTCTGCGGGTCGAGGTTCAGCAAGAGCGAGGGTGAGGGCAGATTCTGTCTAATGTCTGATGTATATGAATCTCTCTCTCTGGTCTGATGTCTGGTTCTGTCTTCTATATTCTGATTCTAAGCCACGCCTCTAAGTTACACTTTTAATCATGCCCTTAGGTCTTGTCTCTAACTCTAATCTCTATACTTCTAAGTCACACACCTTTAATCTCACACACCTTTAATCTCACGCACCTTTAATCTCAAGGTATCTAAACCAAGATTATCGGAGTGTGCTCAGCTGTTGTAGGCTATTGTAATTCAAGTCTCATGTCAGGGTATACGGCTCAAGATGGCTGCAAAGCTGATAGCCGCTTTCTGCTAAAAGTCGGCCCCCAACAAATTATGGCTGAGGGTAGGAGTTGGTTAATAGCCTCTGACCCCCTACTCTTGAGGAACAGAAGAGAATAAAGCCATAACTTGACACTTAATTACCCATATGCCCTTTCCCCTGAGACCTATGAGTTGAAAGACATTTGAGGACATATCGGCACATCTACTGGCTAAAGAGTAACAGGTCTTTTGTTGCATTATACATTGATTTCTATTATAAATATGGGACAATAGTAAAAAAAACTAATAGATTATTGTGAAGCAGGGTCAGCTGTGTGAAAATACTCTAGTAATAAAAGGTGGCTTTTCTGAAAGTTCTCCTTTTGGAGACATGGGGATCACTGCCAAGACAAAAGCAATTCTGACCTTACACTTAATCTGCAGAAAAATTGCAGTGGTTCTGGGTAAGAAGCACATTGACCAAAATTCCGATATTCAGTATTTGAAAACCATTTGATGGTATTGTCTCCCAGCATAGCACACTCACAGAGAGTATGCATGTGTGGATGTGTTTGTTCCTGAGTGTAGGTTATATGCTTCCTGCTGTGTGCATCTCCTTGTCTGAGGTCCCAATTGCCTCTGAAAAGCTAGGTCAGTGGGCTGATGAGATCGGAGATGCTGCCGATTGGGAGATGCTGCAGGCTGTGTTTAGCAAGATTCTTCAGAGCAGTGGGCAGAATGTCTATTGCCATCCTGATGTGTTGAGTGCAGCCTTGAATTTTGATTGGGGGGAAACACACCTTTCTCTACTCCCCTCTTCTTTTTCACACCAGGCTATGTTGGGAATTATTCTCTTGGGAAGCTTCAGAGTGAGGAAATGGTGGGTGGAGGAGAGGAGAGAGGAACAGAGAACACTCTGGGGAACGCTGGATGCTGTTGTGGTTTCCTTAATTCTCAGTGAGGTTCAATAAGTGGTTGGAGGAAATTGGAATGTTTGAAGAATGAGGGCCAATGCATTGTGAGAAAAAAAAAAAGAAGGGCTGGGAGTAGGGTTCAGCAGAGCCAAGAGAGTGGAGCAATGAAGTGTCCAGGGAGAAGAAGGCAGAGCTCTGTGACTGCGTAGGAACTTGGATCCATCCATGAAGAAAGCAGATCTGCCCTTTGCTACTTCACAAGATATCCAGATATTTTATCCACCTTGCTGCCAGGATGAGGCAACCTAGACTGTGTTTCAATAATACCCTCCCTGCTTCAGTGAGGACAATAGCCTGGAAAGTGAACCTGCCCATTTGGCTACCTGTCAACTTTCTTTATGCCTCGGTACCAGACTCACTAGCTGTGATCACATCATGAAGCAGACCCCATGCTTAGATACTGATTGTGTCCTCATTAATCTTTAATGTAAGTGGATGCTTTCACATGTTTCATAAATATGGGAAAATAAATATACCAATGTAATTGTCTTGAAAAACATCAGTAAGAAGATGATTCAGGGAGGAAAACAGGGAGGGAGCTGGACAGGACCTGTACCAGATCAATTTATGGGGTGGAAAAAATAATGATTGTTTAGTCTGACGATCTGGGCTCTATTTGTATCTAGATGTTCACGGGTACAAGTAACTAGTTCTGTTGCACATTTATTAGGATTTTACCTAAGCTCGGAATTGTAAAAGCACAGATCACAGAGTATGTGAAACCGGTTTGGCAAAAAGCAAACTGTTGTGCAGCAGGCATTGCTAGTGTTTCTATGTAAATAAAAACATAGGTATGCCGCAAACAGATGCACAGATTCTGCTCTCCGAGGAAAGGTACCTTATTTGAAAATATATAAGCCTGATGAGATAAAAAGTAATGTGAGTGCAATTAATAATTCTTTGTGTGTATGCACACACATATTTGTTAGGTCAGCACCGTATGCTTGGAAAGAAATCACCCTCCATGAAAGCCAGTTTATCTTATGTCACCCATAACATGTTTATAATACTAATACTTGTTCAGGGAAGAATGCAGGGATAAGAAGAGGGCATGGTGGAGTTTCTACTATTCTCATTGGCTGTTTCAATGCTCGTGTAACTGAATATTCAGTGTTTGTTTTTTTTTTTCCGTTCATTCTGTGCTTTCTCTCCTACCAGAGGAGAGTGAATTGGAAGGCAGCACAAAGCCCAGTTAGTTTAGATTTATTGAACAATCAAGACATACTAACATTGAAAACACATCCCTACTACACAGTGTGCTAATTTTGTCCTGCCGGGGCTACCATCCCAAGTTCTTCATCTCATTGCTGCTGAGTTCAGTTAGAATCACAGGGAATATGGATGGCACAGGACAAGCACACTGTAATCCAGGAATTAGATTGCAGTTCAGTAGGAGAATTGGAATGTGCACCAGAAACTAGGATACTAACAGACATGTTATGGGGGTGGGGTGGAACATCTCAGGAGCTGTGACACTTTTTAGCAATTGCAAGAAGGTCCCTGGCATACAGACCATATCAATTGTTCCTTGTAAATGACACCCTCACTTTCCTCTTCAGTAAAGACTGAGTCTTACAGTGCTATGAAGAAAATATGGCAAGATGGATCCGATGGTATTGAAAGTCTAAGCACTGACCATTCACACTTAGCTTTGGGTAGCATCAGCCTTCTCTTTGGTCCAGGGGCCTGGTCTTTCACCAACCCATGTACATTTATTAATTCTCTCTTATGTTCAGCAAGTGTTAGGTCGGCTAAGTTACCTAGGTGGAAGACAAATTGGGCTATTTGGAGGAAGTGGGGTATCTTCTTTCCTCATTAGGTCCTGAGAGAACACACTCTGTACTCCAATTTTATTTGCAGTCTCCTTAGTCTTTCACTAAGGGGTCCCTCGGGTACAGCTTTCTGGTTCCACCTGGATAGACAGCAGAGATGACACATGAGCACAAAGGTATTTTGCCCTCTTTAAAACAGGCTTCGGATTGCCCAGCTGTCTGGTTTTATATATTCCCCCAGAACTGCAGTATGTGAGAGATGGTTATCAGTCAGTACTGTGCCATTACTTTAAGCACTTGTCACCCACGAACTGCCCATGGAAAATGCCTCAGTTTGCTTTACTCTGAATATTTTATAGCACTTTCCCATTTTAAATACAGGACCCTACATAGGCCAATTTTGGCTAAGTGGATTAAAGGGTTTCTGCAATTTTTGCTGCTGTAAGGAAATCTTTCATGACATATTTGATCGATGGTAGGCAATTGAAAAGGAACAAAATCTCCATTTCTGATTTTTCTGTGATTTCTCTCTCCTTAATTGTGCATCCTGTTGTTTTCTGTTTCTTCACTGAAGTCCACGTTCATTCTGAGTATTTGCCTCAGCTGGTGTCCCTGGTTAAATCTCCAGGAGCAGAGAAAGTTCCAGGGATCTGGCATTCCCTCCTGGAACCTTTAATGGCAGGTCCTCAAGGTAGTTTCCCTCCTCAAAGGCCCTCTGACCCAGAAGCAGAAGGGTTTCAAACCGCGGAATACAGGGACTCTTCTCTGGTGGGCTCGGAAAGCTATGAGAGTCAGTCCACAGAAACCCTAGAGTCGAGAATGGCATCTCCTCTGTCCAATCAAAGGTGCGAGTTTCCCTTCGGTCCCCGCCTCCCTCTCCCCGCGGCCCCAATAACTGCACTCTGAGGCCCCGGCTTCTGCTGTCAAGTAGCTAGGGTGGGCTCCGCCTAGGCGAGGAGTGGCGCTGGTGGGAGATGCGCTCCCAGCTGTTTGCGGCGGGAGCGGGAAAGCTGTAGGGCCAGGCAGCAAGGCGGCGACAGGAGTGGGGAACAGGTAGGAGGCAGGCTCGCCCTTCTGCAGAGCTCAGGGAAGGCGTGCTTCCCAGAGGCCACCTAGCCCCTGCCCCGCCCTAGTTACCCCGGCTCCCCGGGTCGCTGTAGCTGTCACCGTGACACCTATGACACCAATCAGAAGATGGGATGGAGGGGGTGGTGGTGGTCTGGATGCAGGAGCCGGGGTGATGCATCGGGAAGGGTTGCTGAGAGGGGCCCCAAGGGGCAATGCGTCTGGGCAACTTTCCTCGCAAAGGTTGCGGCTTGCCTGTAGGATCAGGCCTGGGGTTTGCCCTCTCGATGAGGCAGGGGTCTGGGTTGCAGACGTGCCAGCTGCAGGAGCCGCAGGTCCTCTGTGCTCCTCAACTGCTCCGCACGCCGGGCGCCGCCTGCTCCCCTCCCCCGCACCTGCCGGGTACCCTCCAGCGCAGTGCTGGCTGCTAGTGCTTGCCATGAGGGAGGCAGGGGCTTGCGCTTCCCCTGGCTAAAAACCAGCTCTCTTGGGGCTTGGTGGCTGGGTAGAATCTCAGCATTTTCTGATGAATCCAGTCTGAGGAAAAGCCAGGGTACCTCCTCCACAAGGTGCTGAGGATTGGGCAGGGCAGAAAGGCAGTTTCCAGCTGGCCTCGCTGTTTCCTACCGGGAAGTACCACTTCATCTAGTCAAGTGACTGTGTCAGGATGGGCTCCAAAGCATCCTCCCTGGGTGACCGCATTTGGGCACTGGGTGTTGGCTCAGTGCCGGTTCCTGCTGGAATCAGATTACTGGTAGCAATAGGGAGAAGAATTGCAGGGAAATCAGACACCCTGCTGGGAAAATTTCTGGGGGAAAAAAAAAAGGAATGGTGGGAAAGAGGCAAGAAGTGAGAGGTGTAGTCATTTCTGGCTGTCTTTTTTTTTTCTTTCCCCAATGCCAAATCCAGCATGGGCATCTGTATGTGTGCCTGTGTGTGCACATCTCCAAGGTGGAGGAGCTATATATAGCTCCTGCGCAGCCAGCCGGTTTCTTTGCCGCTGAGCAGGCTGCTTTGGCCTTCTCAAGCATTCTGCAAGCACTGGGTGGGAGGGGTGAAATAGAATCAGATTTTTCACTAGGGGGAAAGCCGGGGAAGAGAAACTCAGAGTAACAACCCCCCTACATTCACACTCAGAATACCGTTTTTGTAGCATACAGAAAGGGATGTGTTCCAAAATGATTTTGAATGCATTCCTGGGTCTTATCCCGAGTTTTTTCTGATTCATGGTGCATATCAACCATTGCAGTATAATATATATCACGTTAATATATGCCGTATCTGCAATATTTTATTAACTCACTGGTGCACAGTATTGTGCACATGCTTGTGTATCTTGGTTATTTGGAAATAAATGTTTTTCTGTGGTAACTTGTAGCTAGCTACTCTCTGGGGTCTGAGAAGGACCCACCCACTTTTCAGGATGCAGGACTGTGGAACTGGTATGACCATCTGAGATAGTTTTGATATAATTCCTTGGACATATCTGTCTTGTGGTTTATACAAATTTGTGCTAACGTGATATTTCAGATTTATTTGTATTGCATGGACTTTCTTTTTTTATACATGTTTGTACATTTAGTTTTTGAGATTCAGAAGGAACAAATGGCAGACTTAAAAATCTGTCACAAATCTCAACTCTCCTATTACTAAAGCCTACTGTGCTCTCCGCTTCAAACACCACACTCTCCTGTTTTCCATAACCATTAGTCTCTGTAATAAATTTAAATTGTGCTTATATCAGCAATAATATGTACTGGGGCAACTTTATTTTTCTTTACATGTTTCAGAATTAATTTCTGAACTCTTAGATACTCTAATAGATCAGTGGTGGGGCTGGTGTTCAATTTGTCACCCCTACTGCTTGATTCTCTGATTTTGGGAGTGTTTCATTCTCAGAGTTTTATTCTCATGGTATTGCAGGAAAGAGTAACAGAGTTGGCACCTAGGTTTTTCAGGAAGCTTTTCTTTAAAAAATCTAAACATGTTTGCACCGTGGGAGTGGGAGCACAATAGACTGTGCATAAGCAAAAATACTACTGACTATAATACAGGATGAACATGTATCAATTACCTGCCCATTTTAAAGCCACAGCTTGGATCTCCTTAGAAGAAAAGACATGTGGAAACCCCATCCATCACACTTAGTCCTACACTGGTTAACCTTATGTATGTACCTGTTTTATTATCTAGCTAGACAGAAATGCCAATCTGAAAAACAATTTTACTAATTAAGTTTTTCCAACTTGAGAAAACTAGGATTATCCGGAACATGGGAACCCCAGTTGAAAATCACCACACTTACTTTGTCCTATTCACTGGGTATTTTCTTACATTCTGATTGATGCAGGAGTGCCCTGCCCATGGTGGGCAGCACCATCCCCACGCAGCAGGGCCTAGCTATCAAAGGAAAGTAGCTAAGCTAGCCAGAGAAAGGAAGTCAGTGGTCTTTGCTTTGGTCAGTGTATTATCACAGCAAACCCCCCAAACAAACAAACAAACAAGAAAAAAAAAAACCCAACCAACCAGCCAAACAAACCAGGACATTATGACCTATATTGTTTTACAAGTACCAGACTGAAAGTTCTAGGCAGGCTCAAAGACAAATGCTAAAAACCCATCATCATGGCAAATTACTCATATCACTGTTGCAACAGATTTGAGGCTCATCTATTTGTCAATAGCGAGCAGAATTGAGGGCTACTTTTGGAAACACTCTCTTCATTATCCTGCCTGTGATGACTCATGGCTAATGTGAGGGTGTTTCTGTATTCTTACCCCAGAATGACTCAGTTGTCTAACACAGGTGATAACTAGGTTCTGTTTATATCATATATTCTTTCTTGTGCTTCACACAGCCAACCAGAGAGTTAGGTAAAAGATAGATTAGATTTCTGCAAGTAAGAGTATTTCTGCCTTACTTCACCACCCCAGCCCCAAACCAACAACTTTGAAGTCATCATTGGTCCTTGGGACACTCTCCAAGTTCATCATCTCCTTCTTTAGCTCTCTCTCTTATCTCAAGTTCCCACCATAATAGTCACAGTGAGCTGGCTGCATTTTTCATCGCACATGCATGACCCCACTCCCCACGCCTATCAACATGCTCTATTCTCTGCTCTAAACAACCCATCTACTTTGCATGTACTTGACTAATCTCTTGATGTTTTCGGTCACGTGCTACCTACCATTTGTACACAAAAATCATCTATACTCTGCATCATATCCTAGAATCTATGCTCTCCAAGTCCGTGGGAAGCTCCCTGCCTGACAGGCACAGTGTTTGCTTTCTGCTTATTACCATATTGTCTGTTGTTCCTCCCCTCTGAGAGCTATTTTCTGTGTTTTTTTCTTCTCTTCCTCCAAATTTCAGTTGTAGATACCACAATCATCTGGCGTCAGGTTTTCTTATTTTTGCTGAAGCCTCCTTTCTTTTTCTCCCTCCTAGTCTGCCTCTTTTTCCAAAGCTCTCAAATAACATGTTTCTTCTTCAATTCCATTTCTATTAAGTTCCTGATAGTCATGAATACTGTCCTGGTTAGGTGTATAGGCTATGGGGAAGGGGGTTCACTATGCAGATATATGAATATGTAGACCCCACCATTGGGGTCTACAATAACACTGCAGAGGCTTTTCCTGGTTTATCCCGAGACAATGCGTGTAAAGCATTCAAGACAGGACTTGGGCTAAAGTCATTATTTATTAATTAATAACTGTTATAATATCATATGTAATTATAATATATGTACAGAGAATCATTGCCTATTCCCAATTGACAGGCATCAGCTCTAAGCTGGCCTTTAGTAATGGATGCTATAACTTTCTATACAATTTTGTTCGTGATCAATACTTTGTAAGTCTTCCTTTTCTCTAGACGTATCCACCATCTATTCGGTAGTTTATCTTTTCTTATTCAAAATCCTAATCTGAATTCTCTACTATCCACCATAGCAAATTCTTCTGTTGTTATAAATCTAGTTTGGTGCAGTAAGCGGTAGGCTATGTCTGCCAGTATGGAAGCTTTAACCCAAGATGCCACAGATTACTTAAGGATGAAGAATGTTAGATTCTTGCTATTGTTTCTCTTATTTTGAAACTTTTTGTTGGCAGCAAGACGTATTTGGGTCCAACTTCTAAGAAGGACTGAGTTGTGTAACACTGGCCATGTAGCAGCAGGATGACACACTGCTCACTATGGCTGAACGAGAGCCTATTGTGTAAACTTATATTCAAAAGTATGTAAACAGGTAGTTATGTTCTTAAACTAAAGGTAAAATTGGAAATAAATTTAATTAAAAATACAGAATCACTAAGGAAAAATTACAAATAAAGAAAATTATACTCTATAGAAAGATGTTTTCAATTATGATATTTTTCCCTTTCCTTTTCCTTCCTTCCTTCTACCTTCCTTCCTTCCTTCCTCCCTCTCTCTGTCTCTTTCTTCTTTTGTCTTTCTTTTGACAGGTTATTTGGTTAGACTGGAATTCACATAGTAAGCTCATGTGCTTACTACGTATAGCAGGTTGGTCTTGAACTCACAGAAATCTGTCTGCCTGCCTCTCCAGTGCTAGGATTCAAAGTAAATGATACCATGCTATTTTCTTATTACTGTTGATGAACATAAGCATTTATTTTCAGTCTCTACCCTTGACTGTCAAGTATAGGGACAGTGACAGTTGGCTTTTAAGATCCACTTTCCCTTTCCATCAGACACTAAGTATTTTTCCATTTCATTGATCATTCTTATTAAGGACGTATATATGGTTTCCAAGTGTATAGTTGTCATTCACAGTGTTCTAGATTTCCTTAGTTAAGGAGCTGAACATAAATATACATGTTTTCCATTTGTGATTATTTCTTTATCATAATGTATTAAAATTTACTAGTGAAAACACAGATTTGTTACCTCTTAGTGGTTACTGGCAAACAGCTTCCTATCAGTTCATGCAGATTTATATTCCTCCAATGGCTATACCAATTTGGCCATGCATTGTAGTCATTGACACTTGGTATTATGATTTTGAAAGTTTGATAGTAAAAGTTATGTCTAGAGTTCTTTTGAATTGTTTCGCTGTGCTTTGGAGCGAGTTTATAGGATGTCATACTCATTGGCTACCTGTGTTTCTCAATTTGTGAAGTTGGATTGACTCATAGGACAGATTTCTTCTTTTGGATTTGTGGTGTGGGGGAAAAAGGGGAGCACAAGTAGTGGAGTTTGAAACATGTCTCACTTTGTGCTTAAGCTGACTTTGAACTCACTATTAGACTTAGGTTGGCCTTGAACTTGTGGAGATCCTGTTACATTAGGATCTTGATCTTCGATTGCAGATATGAGCTGCTGTGCCTGGCTGTGCCTTTCTCAAAACATGTTTTGTCACACAGACATTTATAAGCTTACTGTCATTTATCAATTAATTCACATTGCTACTTTGTCAAAACTCAGAGAATTACCTTCTGCCACTTAGCAGAACTGAATAGAAAAGGTCAGAAATGAACACTGGCTTCTTTCATCCACTAAAGCAAGATCGTACTGGTGTGTATATTGTGTTTATCTTCATGTGAAGTGGTTCCTGGGGACACATATAATATAACATAATATAATATAATATGATATAATATATCACTCTATATGTTTCTATTATTCTTCCTGCGTTTCTTCCCGTAAGTAGATGGCTCCTTATCTCTTTCTGAGCCTCCATTGTCCATTCCAAAAATATCACAGAGCAAAACTTACAAGATATTAATGACCAGGTTACTCAGTTATAGCTAGGCACATTGTTTGCACAATTATCTGAATGACTCAAGCACTAAATCTGTTTCTGCTAGGATTATCCAGATGGTCCCTAATTCAGTGGATAATTGCTCAGCCCTGTGCTTGATGATGTAGACCTGACTCAGTGTGTCACACCTTTTCAGTACTGTTTTGTTGCCTTTTTTCCCCCAAATGCTCCTGATTGGTTACTTTAGGTTCCTTATATCAGTTTACTGGGTCCTTAACCTGTTCTCTTTGATGTATCAAGGACTATACAAAGTCTGGTAGCAAACCCTATACAGGTTTGCTGTATAACCTGTGTAAATTAATCTTTTAACACTTTGTTTAGTGTGTTATGGTTTGAATGAAAATGGGTGGATTCCATAGGCTTATAGGCAGTGGCTCTACTAGGAGGCGTGGCCTTTCTGGGGTAGATGTGGCCTTGCTGGAGGAAGTGTGTCACTGTGGACAGGGTTTGAGGTTTCAAGTGCTCAAGCCAGGCCCAGTGTGGTACTCTATTCCTGCTGTCTGATGATCCAGATAGAGAACTTTCATCTACCTCTCCAGCACCATGGCTGCCTGCATGCTACCATGATAATGGGCTAGACTACTCTGAAATGTAAGCCAGCCTCCAGTTGAATTTTTTTCCTTTATAAATGTTTTTCTGTGGTCATAGTGTCTCTTCACAGTAATGGAAACTCTAACCAAGACAGCATTTTAAATAAAAATGTTTAGTGTTCAGAGACACTCCCTCTGGTCTTCTTTATATCAAGTCCATTTTTCACTTCACATTCACAGTTGTCTTAACCAAAAAAAATTCATAATGACATCCCCAGGCTAAAAGTATTTGAATGGGGTCTGCCCTTTTATTTCCCAAGATCCTTTTTATTTCACCTGAAGTCATTTGTCAGTATCCTTATAAGGTTTTTAAAATTCGTTTCTCAGTCTTCAGATCTCTTCCATCTCTAGTCACTGACCATGCCTAGGTCATTCACCGGCCTCATTTTCCACTGTTCATGCTTTCTGGCTCCTCCTTCCCACAACGTATTAGTCTCTGACATTGGTCACTTGTCTCTTTGTCTATCTTTTAGGTGACCTGCCTAACTCCTCATGCCTCCAGTTAGGTTCTGCCATTTCTAGACTTGCTCTTTAAGAGTTTCGGCCTTGTGTTTGTAGCCCCTAAGTACAGAATCTCAATCAATTTGTAAGGACAAGTCCCTAGCATTGTATTGTGTTCAGTTGGTTTTTCACAAAAGCTACTGTCTGTGCCCTGAAGAACAGAGACCATTGCTAATCTTCCCTGTGCTCCAGGAGGCCCTCACATATTTTTTTGTATTTTGTATTTCTGAAGACAGAAAAAAGAAGGACAAATATAAATTAGTTTTTATTATCTCATTGGAGTATTCACCTTTGCCTTGAAAACAGCAACAGATAAAAACTACAAGCCATGGTTTGTAGTTTTCATATTTCAAATTTAATAACCTGGTTTTGTGGTTTATGTAAGATAGATAAAAAGTTTTAATGAAGATTTTTGTAATGAAAATCCTTGCCTGGGACATGATATTTCTAGAATGCTAGATTCTCTGAGTTAAATAATCCTGTATTTTATAAGAAAAGAGACATTTGTGGATGCATGGATACTGTAGACATATAAATTCAACTGGCTGTAATGAAATGTTGTCAAAAATAATTATGTTTTTTCTGCTTAATTAAGTTTTTATGGTCATCTCTGATATTTTAAATTGCTCTACTAAGTATACTGTCTGTGTTATGACATAGTCAGATCCTCACAAGGGTTTTGATAGTTACATCATAAAGCCTTAACACCATGTGCAAAAACTACAGCTGACTAAGGAATGCTGAGAGTGGAAGTCAGCCCTAAAAACATGTATTTGTGTGTGTGTGTGTGTGTGTGTGTGTGTGTGTGTGTGTGTGTGTTTGTGCATGCACGCTCGCGCGCGTGTGCATGGGACCTTATACAGATTAGCAGGTTAAGGTTATATTTAGGTTATACATTTATATACTATATGAATGTAACCATAATCAATGCAAAAAGAGGCCACAAATTTGAAAGGAAGTAACGAGGGGTATGAGGAAGGTTTGGAATGAAGAAAGGGAGGTAGAAGTTATGTAATGATATTATAATCTCAAAAATAAAATATAAAGTGTGATTATTTGTGTTTATAGATGAAGTCAGAGAAATAAGTGAGCTGCCCGAATTCAAATTTAGTGTAGAAGTTACATGAGAAAGGGTTAATAGTACTCATATCCAGTGTGCATATGGCTCACTGTAGAGAGGATTCCAACGCTTGTTGGGTTAAGGACACTTGAAAGTACTGAGCAATGCAGTATCCCTTCATATCATCAGTAATTTTATCAACAACTATATCTACTTTCTATAGTTTTTTTCAGAAGAAACTATAAGTTTTCATCCTAAACATGTTAAACTTTTACATTCATTTATCCACTTGTTTAAAAATACACATATAGGAACACCACACACACACACACACACACACACACACACACACGCACACAATTCTATACTTGTAAATTGTTTCAGAGTATGGTTAGCTTTATTTTTGGGCAAAAAGTACAATATTCTTTTTCTTTTTTAATTTGATTTATTGAAATAAAATTTGGGGAATATTTCTAGGTAGATGGTCAATGCTCAACTTTTTAGTTTTGCTTGTGATGAAATTCTCTATAATCTTGAAGATTTGTTGGAGTCATATCAAAAACCAAATTTTGCGGGGAGGTGGGAACTAAAATAATGAAAAAGAAATTCATTTTTCAAATGATGGCACTTAAAGCAGTAATCTACCCTACCTGGAAAGTAAATGCGTTGGGATATAAGAATTAATTTTATCCAGTTTGCAAATGTATCATCCCTGTGATCTCCATTCAGCGATTAACAATAACCACTTACTAGCCATCATAGTGAAAACCATGATTTTAAATGTGTTACATGGGGCATCTCAGCACCTTGCAAATCCAGTAGAGTGCTTTGGAACATGTGTCACACTACTGTGTAAGTCAGGAAATGAGAGGTGTTAAAGAACAAATGCAAATATGATAACATACATCCAGATTCTGCAGCTTTGTTGTGTGTATGTTTGATGCTTGTGTGCATGTGTGTCTAAGTGCACACATGGACGTGCCGCAACATGCATGTGGAAGTCTGAGGACAACCTCAAGCGTCTTCACCTTTTACACTGTTTGAGACAAGGTCTCTTTATTGCTTGGTGCTAAGCAGTATGTACAATGCCCCAGATTTTAATCCTCCTATTTATTCTGTGCCCAGTCCTTTTTGTGAGTTGTGATTCACACAGTCTATGTCTATGTTCGCAAATCCGTTGTGTTAACTCAAGGAATTAAATCATTCTAAATTTGCAAATGTTTTATTCAGAGAGAGCTAATAAACAAAAAGGTCTGCCACTATGGTGATTTACACAATGTTGTTTCCCAAACATGAATTAGATCTTTATAATGTACCATTTAAATATTTATTATTATCATTTTGACTCAAACATCAGACTTTTATGGCTTTCTGACCTAATTTTCCTTCCTACTACCACAAAACATTAGCAGTAATTCTATCCTAAGGCTTGTAATCTGACCACATTTAATTGTCATGGTAACTGAAAATGCAGATCTGTATCTGCAGCTGTCAGGGTGCCGGCTAAGATCTTATAAACAGTGTAATATTTCAGTCTGAACATTGAGTTGTTTAATATAACAGACTTTTATATCAGAAAATGCCAGTGTACAATATTTTTATACATCAGATGCAATACATTTTGATTGAAAATATTTTTAAGTGACTAATGGCTTGATTCAATTTTGGCCTTCACAAGTCGCTCTAGGGTTATTATAACTCTGATTACTAGAAAACTACCTGGTTTCTGATGGAGAATTTAGGTATTTGGGCTTATGTGTAGTTTGAATGGTGATGAACATGATATCTGCTTCTAGGTAAACATGTTTAATTTTCTTTTATTGAAAATAGATTTTTCTTCATATAATATATCCTGATTCTGGTTTCTTTTCCCTCTACTTCTCCCGTTTCATGCCTACCACCCTTCCCACCCAGATAACTCCTGTTATGTCTCATGTTAGAAAGCAAACACACACATGTGTTATAATTATTTATAATACAATTATATATACATATATATGTATATATATGTAAATTTTTAAAAATAAAATTTTTACAAAGACAATACACAACATTATGAGACCAAGAAGCAACAAAAACATCTTTGAGTTCTTTTCCGTTGACCATCTACTGTTGGGCATGCACCCTGCCCTGAAGATTTGTTTGTTTCCCTATTGAGACTTGCTTGAAGTAAACTGAAGTTTCATTTACAAGTGACTATCAATTGGAGATAGCTGCTGGGTTAGAGATGGGGCTTGTGTCCACTTCTCCTTTCAGCTTTAGGGCCCCATGTGATGCAAACCTTTGCCGACCCTGAGCATGATACCTCAGGCTCTGTGACATTGTGCATGTGTTTTGATCATATGTCATAAATGTTTCAGTTGTACAGTGTTTAGAAGTTATGTGTCCTCTATCCCATCTGGCTCTTATAATCTTTTCCCTACTCTTCCATAGAGTTCCCTAAGCCCTTGGGGGAATCTTTTATGGAGACATAAATTCTCAAGGGCTGAGTGTTCCAAAGTCTCTTACTCTCTGCGTATTTTCTTGTTGTGGATCTCAGTATTTGTTCCCATCTGCTGAAGGACGAGGTTCTCTGATGATGGCTGAGCAAGGCACTGATCTATGAGTACAGAGGAATATGCCATTAGGTTATTGCTGCATTCCTTTTGTAGATCAGTAATATTTTCTTTTTGCCCCTAGGTCCTTGGGCTATCTAATCTCAGGTTCTTGGTTACCCACATGGGATTGAGTTAGGGATTTATCTCAAGGATTCTGCCCTAAATCAAAACAGATATTCATTGATTACTCCCACAAGCTTTGGGCCACCATTACAATTACATATCTTACAGGCAGGACACTATTGTAAATCAAAGGTTTATAGCTGGGTTAATATTTAAGTTTCTCTGATAGCATATTGGATATCTGCCTATACCAATGATGCTAGAATATAGGGGTGCAGAAGGTTCCAGTTCAAATTCTCAATGTTCAATGAGTCATGTAGGTGTTGTCTTTAGAAATGGCGCCTTGCAATCAGGTCATGGAAAGCAGTCTATAACCTTTACAAGAGCCTGGGTTGTTTCGAAGTTCCCATGGACCACTTTGGCCAGAAACTATGGATTATATATAATCCATTCCCTATACTGAAGCTTTAATTGGGAAGAGAGTTGTCCAGTTGGAACTCTGTCTCCCCATATGTTTTGCAACTTTATTGTCTCGATAACGTGTCTTGGTTAGAATGTGGTGTTAAAGTCACCCATTATCAGTGTGTGAGGGTCAATATACGATTTAAACTATAGTAGTTTTTATTTTGTGAACTTGGTTGTCTTTGTGTCTAGTGAATAGATGTTAAGAATTGCTGTATCTTCTTGGTGCATCTTTCCTTTGATGAGTATGTAGTGTTGTTCCCCATCCATTCATTCCTAGTTTTTGCTTGAAGTCTCTTTGTCAGATATGAAAAGTTGCTGCACCAGCTTGATTATTCATTCCATTTGTTTGAAATATATTTTTCCATTCTTATACACTGAGGTAATGTCTACACTTCATGTTAAGGTGCTTTTCTTGGATACAGCAAAAGGATGGGTCCTATTTTTGCATCCATTCTGTTAGTCTGTGTCTTTTTATGGGGAATTGAGACAGTCAATGCTGAGAGTTATCAGTGAGCAATGCTTGTTGATTCCTGTTAGTTTATTCTTGTGGTGTGATTTTTATTTTTACCTCTTCTGATTGGCTGGTCTGAGATTACTTCTTCCTTGTTTTTTTCTTAGATGAAGTTAACCTCTTCAGGTGGAAGTTTTCTTTCTTATGCTTTCTGTAGTGTAAGATTTGTAGATAGAAGCTGCCTAAAATTATTTTTAACTTTTTGTCTCCATCCATTGTGATTGAAAGGTTTGCTGAGTATAGTGATCTGTGCTGACCATTGTGGCATCTTAGAGTTTGTAGATCTTCTCAGTCCATTTTGGGTTTAGAATCTCCATAGAGAATTCAGGTACTCCTCTAATGCATCAGACTTTATATGTTACATGATGTTTTCTCCTTGAGCTTTCAATACTAATTTTTGTTTTGTGAACTTAGTAACTTAGTATTTTTTATTATTATGTTTTGAGGTTCAGGAAAATTTTTTCCTTTGCTCTAGCCTGTTTGGTATTCTATCCTGTTTTGATGTATTTTTCCTGTTCTGTATTGTTTTGTTTGTACCTTATAGGCATATCCTTCTTTAAGTTGTGGAAATTTTCTTCTATGATTTTTTGAAAATATTTTCTGTGCCTTTGACCTGGTTTACTTCTCTTTTCTGTATTCCTGTTATTCATAGATTTGATGTTTTCATAGTGTCCCAGATTTCCTGGCAGTTTTAAATTTAACATTTTTTTTGACTGATGTATCCATTTCTTTGATTGTACCTTCAACTCCAGAGATTTTCTTTTCCACTTCTGGATTCTGTAGGGGAGCCTTGCTTCTGAGGTTCCCCTTCGCATTCCTAAATTTTTCACTTCCAGAGATCCCTCATTTTTTTTCAATTGAGTCTATTTCCACTTTCATGTCTTGAAAAATTGTATTATTTTTCACTCCTTTGTGTTTCATACATCTCTTTAATTGATGTATTCATTTCTTCTTTAAGATCCCTATCATGTTCATAAAAGGTATTCTAATGTCTATGTCTTGTGTTTTAACTATGTTGCAATTATAGAGGACAACTGTGGTAAGGTTGCTGGGTTACATATTGTCCTGGTTGTTATTAATTGTGCTTTTACACTAATGTCTAGGCTTGGTAAGTTTGTTATTATAAGAGTTAGTCTCTGGTCTTGTCTTTGTTTAGTGTGAGTTTTGTTTCTTGGTTTCTGTTGCTTGCTTGTTCTCATGTGGATTTTACCAATTGAACTCAAGTCCTCCTGATTTCTGAGACAGTGAGATAGTTTTGAAGATTCTGACATTTATAAGAACAGACTCAGGAAACGTACTTTTTGTTAACAGATTTTTTTTGTTGCTGCTGCTAAAAGAATTTCCTTGAACCATGTTCCAATTTGTAGTGACAGATCTTTTTTATTATACAAGTACTTCCTATATATGTTTATTCTATTGTTGAATGTATGGCTTGTTCCAGTTTTGTGCTATTACTAATGGTTCTACTATATGAATTTATTGTTGTACATGTCTTCTAATATATAGGCTCACCACGGCCTCAATTGTCAACTTGTCAAACGTAGAAAGAGGGAACTCAACTGAGGAGTTGCCTCAGCTGCACTGGCCTATGGGTCATTTTCTTAATTTTTAATTGATGTAAGAAGGTCCAGCCTACAGTGAGTTGTACACCCTTGGGCAACTAGTCTCAGGTTCTATAAGGAAGGTATCTGAGCACAGCAGAGGAAGCATTTTTTCTTTGTGGTTCCTGCTTTGAGTTCCTGCCATGGCTTCCCTTCATAATGGCCAATTAAACTGTTGCCTTCCAATGCTGCTTTTGCATGATTTTAAGACAGCAACAGAAACCTACTTAGGACATGGTTGCTTGAGTCTGTTATGTCAGAAATAGGCATGTTTGCATCTTTCCACAATATCAGAGTTTATATTCAATAACAATACATTTTAGTCTTTCAATTATGACTGTGGAATATTTTTCAATTTACTCTTATATCTTTAAAAATTGCATTATTGATCTTAGGGCATAAGTGATTGGTGTTCTGTTCAGGAATCTAAGATCATCAATCAATAAATGGGACCTCATCAAATTGCAAAGCTTCTGTAAGGCAAAGAATACTGTCAATAGGACAAAATGGCAACCAACAGATTGGGAAAAGATCTTTACCAATCCTACATCCGATAGAGGGATAATATCCAATATATCCAATATATAAAAGAGAACTCACAAGGTTAGACTCCAGAGAATCAAATAACCCTATTAAAAATGAAATAAAGAGAAAAAAAAAAAGATTTCTCAACCGAGGAATATTGAATGGCCCAGAAACATCTAAAGAAATGTTCAACATCCTTAGTCATCAGGGAAATGCAAATCTAAACAACCCTCAGATTCCACTTCACACCAGTCAGAATGGCCAAGATCAAAAACTCAAGTGACAGCAGATGCTGGTGAGGATGTGGAGAAGAGGAACACCCCTCCATTGTTGGTGTGATTGAAAGCTGGTACAAGCACTCTGGAAATCAGTCTGGTGGTTCCTCAGAAAGTTGGACATAGTATTATCAAAGGACCCAGCTAAACCACTCCTGGGCATATACCCAAAAGATGCTCCAACATATAACAAGGACACATGCTCCACTATGTTCATAGCAGCCTTATTTATAATAGCCAGAAGCTGGAAAGAACCCAGATGTCCTTCACCAGAGAAATGGATACAGAAAATGTGGTACATTTACACAATGGAGTACTACTTAGCTATTAAAAACAATGACTTCATGACATTCTTAGGCAATCACAAAAGAACATACATAGTATGCACTTACTGATAAGTGGTTATTAGCCCAAATGCTTGGAAGACCCAAGATACAATTCACAGACCATATGAAGCTCAAGAAGAAGGAAGACCAAAGTGTGGATGCTTCAGTGCTTCTAAGAAGGGGAAAGAAAATACTCATGGGAGGAAATACAGAGATAAAGTGTGAAGCAGAGACTGGAGGAAAGGCCATCCAAAGACTGCCCTGCATGGGGATCCATCCCATATTCAATCACATAACCCTGACACTATTGTGGATGGCAAGAAGTGATTGCTGACTGGAGCCTGATATAGCTGTCGCCTGAGAGGCTCTGTCAGAGCCTGACAAATACAGAGATGATGCTCACAGCCAACCATTCGACTGAGCATGGGGTTTCCAATGGGGTCCCTAATGGAAGAGTTAGAGAAAAGACTAAAGGAGCTGAAGGGGTTAGTAACCCCATAGGAAGAACAACAATATAAACCAACCAGACCCCCAGAGCTCCCAGGGACTAAACCACCAACCAAAGAGTACACATGGAAGGTCATGGGTCCAGCAGCCTATGTAGCAGAGGATGGCCTTGTCAGGCATCAATGGGAGGAAGGGCCCTGTGAAGGCTCAATGCCTCAGTGTAGAGGAATACCAGGGCGGGGAGGTGGGAGTGGGTGGTGAATGGGGGGATACTCGTATAGGAGCAAGGGGAGGGTGGATGGGATAAGGGGTTTCTGAGGGTGGGGGACCAGGAAAGGGGATAACATTTGAAATGTAAATAAAGAAAGTATCTAATAAAAATTGCATTATTTATTCATTTATTTATTCATGTGCATGCATACATGTGTATCATGTCGTGTGTGTGCATGTATGTATGTCATGAGCCTGTGCACATGTGCATGCATGCGTGCGTGCATGCGTGCATGCCTCTCTCTCTCTCTCTCTGTGTGTGTGTGTGTGTGTGTGTGTGTGTGTATGCCATGGCTTATATGTGGTGGTTATAGAACTATTCACAGGAGTTGGTTTTCTCATTAAATCATGTATGTTCCAAGAATTGAATACAGGTTGTCAGTCTTGATGGTAAGCCCCTTTACACACTGAGCTACGCCACCAGCCCAAGTCTTGAAATTTTTCTTAATGATGTTTTAAGTGTTTTTGTATGAGGACATTGTATGCCTTCTGTTACATTTATTATTAGGTATTTGCTTTCTTCTATTGTAAGTATTATACCTCCCAGGTTTTGGTTTCTAACTCAAGTGTTAATGGATAGAAATAAAATTGGTTTTCCCATGTTGTTAAAATATTACAAAACTGACTAATTCAATTCTAATAATTTAAAATTTCTAGTGAATTACATCTTCTGATAATACTAAATTCTTTTTTTGACAATCCTTATGACTTCTTATCAAAATGCATTTCTTGTACTATCTCAGATTTCTAGTGTGGTGCTCAACCCAACTCGTCATTATGACTTGACTCCTTGACTTGTTTCTGAACTGAAAAAAGTTGTCAACATACATTAAATGCTTTTGTAAATAACATACCATCTTATAGAAATTCCCATTTCTTTCACTTAATACTTTTAAATTTTATTAAGACTGCCCTATAAATCTTTTAGTTTACTCTGATATGTTAATTTTCAAATGTAAAATAGAGATTTTAGAACAAATTTAGGTTATTTTGGATGCATTCTTTACCTGTTATATTGCAGTATTTGTATGATGATTGTTCCTGTAATTTCCTTACTGGTTTCTTTCCTTTTTTGCTTGTAATAGTTTTCTTCATGATTGTGTGCCATATTAGTGCTGGATAAATTTGGAGAAAGAATGGCAATGATTTTCTCTTTTCTATCTCATGAGAAGCTTCTGCCACTATTTTTCTTAGATATTTTATAATATTTGTTGGTGAGGACACTTGCCCCTATCATTTTATTTGTGTCAAATTTTTGGTTAAAACCCATTTATTTGAAGTCTTATAAACATTAAGTTATTTTTTATTTATGTCTTGACACAATGTAGACTCACCTGGGAAGAGAATACCAATTAAGAATTTTGTCTAAATCAGGTTCTCCTGTGGGCTTGCCTGAGGGCAGGGTAGAATGAGCACGCACGCACACACACACCTCTCTCTCTCTCTCTCTCTCTCTCTCTCTCTCTCTGTGATTTATTAGACTGTCTTACCGTCTATAATCCAGGTAGCCCAACTCTGACTATCTCACTATGGAAAGACTGGAGAGGACAGGAGTTGTTAGTCCACAAGCCTGGATGCTTCAGAAGTCTCAGTCTTGCACTGGAATCCTGGAGGATTCCTGGAGGGCTACTTGTCTTAAGTCTTCAGTCTACACTGGACTCCCAAAGAATCCAGTTGGTTCTAATACTGGCAAAGGAATACAGCAGCAACAAGAGATAAAAACTTTCCAGGGAGAGCAAGCAAGCAAAAACCAAAGTTTTTTTATCTCAAATTCCCTACAGTAGGTGGTCAACAGGAAGCGTGAACCAGATTAAGGGTAGCCCTCACAGGAGTACCCAGGTGTGTAGATTTTACTTTACTGCTGCTTTACTACTACTTAAACTGACAACCAAGATTAGCCATCACAACCACCCTCTATGAATGACCCTTACTGAGACATGGTCTGCTAGCCTGTGTGAAAGTGTGAGAGCAAGCTGAGCGCTCTCAGGCATGCATTAATTCATTGCTCTCTGCCTTCTCCTATGGGTACAATGAGAACAGCTGCCTAATTTCCTGCCATTGCAACTTCCTTTAACAATGGACTATAATCTGTATCTTTGAGCCAAATAAACCCTTTCTCCTTTTAAGTAGCTTTATGTCAGGGCATTTTATCACAGCAACAAGAAATGAAACAAATGGCTTTATATGTTTAATAAGTTATACTTTCCAAAGGAGTTTTTCACCTGAATTTATTTATTAAAATTTATTTTCCAAATAATTTTGTAATAGCTTTTTAATACTTGTATTCTTTAATGATAACTCTTTTAATTCATTTTAAGTCCTCCCATAAAAGCTGTTTGTGATATCTTTAGGATATTTAATATTTAAATTTAGGTTATTTAATATTTAAATTTAACTTAAATATTTAAATATGTAGAATATTTAAGCTGGATTTTCTGCATAAGTTTAGAACATAATATTATTATCAAAACCATGTACTGTTTGTAATTCTGGTGCTGTTTTAAAATCCTGGACAATATTCTATTTCTATAAATTTTCATCTCAAATGATGCTTTATGCTTTGTCATTTGCATACTATCAAACCACATACACACATATAGATATATCCCACTGTTAGATCTTGCATTACTTACAATGCATTAAAAAAATAGTGCTTTAAGAACACTATTTAATCTATGCCTTTGCCCCTTGACACAAGCAGGAGAGCTGGCCCCTAGGTCACAGGACTGGGTGAACTGTCCCTGTTCCTCACTGGTGCATCACTCAGGAGAGTAGAATGGGGAGCACAGTAGGACTGACTCTAGTGGGAAGGATGCAGGTGGATTGGTGAGCTGGCCCCAAAAACAGAAGAGCTGGAGAAAAGACTCTGACCCTTGCCACTGCATCACCAGGGTGAGCTACCACAGGCAGTGCTGGAGAGCTCACCCTACTGGTGCAGGCTCAGAAAAGCTGGTGGCCTGAGCAACTCAGCTCTCTCCCAAGTTCAAATTCAGGACTTTGAGTTGACTCACCCCAACGTCTACCTCATCTATGATCTGCTGGATCTCGTGAAAGGGCGAATTCTGAAAATCCAAAGCAAAAGAGGATATCCAAGAGGAGTCCTGGTGAGGATTCAGTGTTGATAATGTAGTAGAAGCCAGAGACCTCCAACCAGACCAATGACTCATTGCCGTTTATGTTTGCAAGTAAAGAAGGGTAGATTAAAGGGTTTACTGTGGGACACAATGACACAGTACAGCGTCCATAATAAGATTTTTTAAAAATCTATCTTATTTTATCTTATGTTATTTTATTTTATTTGGGGGAGGTTGCAAGGGTGCAGTGTGAATACAAGGAGAGATGGATGTGAGTGGGATTAGGGTCCATGATGTAAAATTCACACACACACACACACACACACACACACACACACACACACACACACAAATCAATTAAACACGTTTTATAGAAAACACTATTCAATACATACTTTTGAACATACCAGGTAACATTTCTCAAATATACACTAGTAGAGTCAAATGCTGGCAAAGAAGAACTTTTCTTTATAAACTGCACCCTCAAGTTGTTTTTGGTTTTTGTTTTGACTTGCAGTTCCAGGTTCCAGTCTGCCATAGAGAAGCCCTGACTATAGGAACTTAAACCATCTGGTCTGCTGTGGGAATGTGAGGAATGAGAGAGAGGGAAGGAAGGAGGGAGGGAGGGAGGGAAGGAGGGAGGGAGGGAGGGAGGGAGGGAGAGAAAGAGAGAGAGAATGTATGCTTGACTCAACTCACTTTTTCTTTTCTCTTTGTATATGTATGATTAACTTCAATTAATAATTTTATTATCATTAATTACTTTAAATTAAAATATAATTATATCTTCCCACTTCTCTTTCCTTCCTCTACTCCTTCCCATGAAATACCCCCTTGTTCCTTCTGAAATAATCTCACTTTTTTAGTTGTTATTCCTAAATACATAAATCCAACCTACTCATTTTATTTAGTGTTAATTGTATATATGATTCAGGGATGTTTATTTGGTGTAGGCTAACCAATAAAGGGCCTCATCTCTGGAGAAGACTGTTTACTGGAATTCCTTTGTTGCCTCTTCATGGGTGAGGCCTCATTAGATTTTCCCCTTCAGTCTTAGCATATATATTGTTGTTGTATTTGTTCATGTATTGTTTAGGCAGCTGTAGCCTTGAGATCTCATGGGTGTAGCTTCCCTGTGATTTCTAGGAGTCACCATCTCACAGAACTTTTCCTGGTCCTATTGCCCTCTAATCTTTCCACCGACTTTTCTGTAATCTTGAATCTTAAGTGCAAGAGTTTTACTCTAGGTATACCAGTTGGGGCTGGCCTCCTATGATCATTATCTATCTATATTTTTGATTGGTTGGGTTTCTACAATGGTCTCCTGTTGTAAAGATGAATATTTTGTTTTGTTTTGCTTTTAATGAGAAACGAGAGCTACACTTATCAATGGGTATAGAATAGATATTTAGAATACAGAAAACTCATGACATTATCTTTGTCAATTTGGGTCACCTTACTCAGTATGATTTTTTTTTTAGTTTCCTCCATTCATCTTCAAATATTAATTTTCTTTACAGATGAATATTTCCCACATGGTGTATGTATTTCATTTTCGTCATCTATTTGGTGGTTGAAGGACATTTGTTTTGCTTCCATTTTATATCTGAGTATAATGATAAGAAAACTTGTTACAAAATTATCATACTCAAAACTTCCAAATCCTAATATTACTACTATTCCCATTATTGACTTTCTTTTGCTGCACAATATGTTATAAAACTCAGTTGGTAAAGCTTTATACAGTAATTAGTAAAAAAAAAAAAGTTATGTGCTGCCTGATAGATCTTTATATTTACACAGCTTCTTGAGAACTTGCTTTCTGTGAAGACAGACGTGTCTTTCTTTCTTTCTTTCTTTCTTTCTTTCTTTCTTTCTTTCTTTCTTTGTCTTTCTTTCTTTCTTTTTTCTTCCTTTCTTCCTTCCTCCCTCCCTTCTTTCTTTCCTTCCTCCCTCCCTTCCTGTCTGCCTCCTTCCCTCCTTCTGTCCCTCCCTCCATTCCTTTCTTCCTTCCTTGAAAAATAATTATTTTATTTACATCCCAAATGTTGACCCCCATTTGATCCTCCTCCCAGAGTTCCCCATCTATCCCTGCTCCCCTTTGCCTTTGAGAGAGTCCCACCTCCCAGCATCTCCCTTCCCTGGGGCATCAAGTCTCTACAGGATTAGATGCATCCTCTCCCACAGAGGCCAGACAAGGCAGTCCTCAGCTACATATGTGCTGGGGCGGCGGGGGGGGGGGGGCGCTGGGACAAGCCCATATATGCTCTTTGGTTGATGGCTCAGTCTCTAGGTGCTCCCAGGGGTCCAGGTTAGTAGACGCTATTGGTCTTTCTTTGGGGTTCCTCACCCCTTCAGTTCCCTCAATCTTCTTCTAACTCTTCTATAGGGGTCCCCGACTGCAGTTTAATGGTTAGCTGTAAGTGTCTGCATCTGTCTCTGTCAGCTGATGGTAGAGCCTCTCAGAGGACAGCCATGCTAGGCTCCTGTCTGTAAGCACAACATCTCATCAACGATAATGTCAGGGTTTGGTGCCTGCCCATGGGCTAGATCTCAAGTTGGGCTGGCTGGCCATTCCTTCAGTCTCTGCTCCATTTTTGTCCCTGCATTTTGTTCACACAGGAAAAATTCTGGGTCAAATGTTTGAAGGTGGGTTGGTGTCCCCATCCCTCTACTGGGGGCCATGTCTAACTCCTAGAGGTAGTTTCTTTAGGTTCCATCTCCCTACTGTTGGGCAGTTTGGCTAAGGTCACCCACAGTGAGTCCTGGAACCTGGGATTTTCTAGAGTTTCTTCCCATTCCCCTACCCCCAGCTCCCACCCCCAACAGCTGCATATTTCCATTCATTCTTCTGGCCTTCTGGGCTTCTCCCCTGTTTCTCCTGATACTTGATCCCACCCTCCTTTCCCCTCCACTTCCCCTCTGCCACCCAGGTCCCACTCTCCTTCTGCCTCCCATGATTATTTTGTTCCCTCTTCTAAATGGGGATAAAACATCCTAATTGGGGCCTTCCTTTTTAGGGTCCATGGAGTGTATCATGGGTATTCTGTACTTTTTGGCTAATGTCCACTTATCAGTGAGTACATACCATGAATGTTCTTTTGGCTCTCAGTTACCCCATTCAGAATTATATTTTCTACTTCCACTCACTTGCCTGCAAAATTTATGATGTCCTCATTTTTAATAGCTAAATAGTATTCCATTGTGTAAATAAACCATATTTTCTGTATCCATTCTTCGCACATCTGGGTGACTTTCTGTTCCTGGCTAATACCAACAAGGCAGCTATGAATGTATTGGAACAAGAGTCCTTGTGGTATGCTGGAGCATCTTTTGGGTACATGCCTAGTAGTGGTATAGTTAGGTCTTTAGATAGAACTACTTCCAATTTTCTGAGGAATTGCTAGGTTGATTTCCAGAGTGGTTGTACTAGTTTGCAATCCCACCAGCAATGGAGGAGTGTGGGTAATTGCTGCTGGAGACTCAGGGTTCCTCCAGCTGTTGGTACTTGGCTGCTGGGAATGCTCTGGGTTCCTCCAGGCTGGAAGTTAGGCATGGCTGCTGTGGCTCCACAGTTCCTCAAGGTGTGGCCTCAATGACATGAGAAAGTCCATGGGTTTTTACATGCTTTAATGTCATGGTGGATGGTGGATGGATCTGGATGCACCCCCCCCACCCAACTCAGGGCAGACCTGAGTTAAATAGAAGTGGGGGGGGGGGGGCTGGGGAAGAATGTTTAATTGGCTCTACCCTCTGGCCTTTAGGTACCTCATTAGTATGTAAATCTCTCTAGGGCCTGAAGCCTCTGTGACTGTTGGCCATAGACCTCTCTGTGGGAGTGGTTGTTGGAGGGCTGAAGCTAAATTAAAAAGAACCAGGGCCTGGGAGCAGAGCTGAACTCCTGCAGTCCAGTAAGGTTCCGGGTTCGAAGCTCATGCTCAACCAAGCACCCAGCTGCTTCTCACAGCCCACCGCCCCACAGAGGAGTATTCCTCTCTCTCCAACATCCTTGCCAGCAGATTGCTTGAGTTTTTTTTGTTTTTTTTTTTTGTTTTTTTTTTTTTTTATCTTAGCCATTCTGAATGGTTTAAGGTGGAATCTTAGGGTCATTTGGATTTGCATTTCCCTGATGACTAAGGATGGTGAACATTTCTTTAAGTGCTTCTTGTCCATTTGATATTCCTCTTTAAGAATTCACTGTTTACTAGGTACCCCAATTTTTAATGGGGTTATTTGGTTTTCTGTGGTCTAACTTCTTGAGTTCTTTGTATTTTTGGATATTAGCCTTCTGTCTGATGTAGGGTTAGTGAAGAAGTTTCCCCAATTTATAGGTTGTTATTTTGTTCTATTGACAGTATCCTTTGCCTTACAGAAGCTTTTCAGTTTCATGAAGTCCCATTTGTCAATTGTTGATCTTAGAGCTTGAGCTATTGGTGATCTGTTCAGGAAATTTCCCCCTATGCCAATGCATTTGAGGCTATTCCCCACTTTTTCTTCTATCAGATTCAGTGAATCTGGTTTTATATTGAGATCCTTGATCCACTTAGACTTGATCTTTGTGTAGGGTGGTAAATATGGATCAGTTTGCATTCTACATGCAAACATCGAATTAGACCAGCACCACTTATTGAAGATGCTGTCTTTTTTCCACTGTATGGTTTTGGCCACTTTGTCAAAGATCAAGTGTAGGTGTGTGGGTTTATTTCTGGGTCTTCCATTCTATCTATCGATTGACCTGTCTTTTTCTATAAATACCATGCAGGTTTTATCACTGCTGCTCTGTAGCATAGCTTCAGGGCAGGGATGGTGATTTCCCCAGAAGTTCTTTTATTGTTCAGAATTGTTTTGGCTATCCTGAGGTTTTGTTTTTCCATATGAAGCTGAAAATTGCTCTTTCTATGTCTGTGAAGAATTGGAGTTTGAATTGTATGTTGGGAGTTTGATGCAAATTCATTGAATCTGTAAACTGCTAATTCTGGACTTCAATAACAACAAACACAACAGAAAGCCCACATACTCATGGAAGCCGAACAACACTCTGCTCAATGATAATTTGTTTAGGGCAGAAAGAAAACAAGAAATTAAAGACTTTCTAAAATTCAATGAAATGAAGGCAAAGTGTACACAAATTTATGGGACACAATGAAAGCAATGTTGAGAGGAAAATTTATTGCACTAAGTGCCTTCATAAAGAAGTTGGAGAGATCCAATACTAGCAACTTAACAGCACACCTGAAAGCTCTAGAACAAAAAGAAGCAAATACACCCAAGAGGAGTAGCCAGCAGAAATAGTCAAACTCAGAGATAAAATCAACCAATTAGAAACAAAGAGAACAATACAAAGAATCAACAAAACCAAGAGCTGGTTCTTTGTGAAAGTTAACAAGATAGATAAACCCTTAGCCAAACTAACTAAAATGAACAGAGACAGTCTCCAAATTAACAAAATCAGAAATGAGAAAAGGGAGACATAACAACAGACACTGAGGAACCTCAAAATCACCAGATCTTACTACAAAAGTCTGCACATGACAAAACGGGAAAAATCCAGACAAAATGCATGATTTTCTAGACAGACACCATGTACCAAAATTAAATCAAGATTAGGTAAACTATCTAAACAGTTCCATAACACCCAAGGAAATAATAGTAGTCATTAAAAAACTCCCACCCACCCCCCAAAAAGCCAAAGCCAGATGGTTTCAGTGCAGAATTCTACCAGACTTTCAAAGAAGATCTAATAACAATTGTTAGTTGTTAGAAGTCCGACCGCAGCAAACAGACCACTCCAGACCACTGGAGTGGGGGAGTTTATTCAGGAGATAGGGCAAAGGTGGGGGGAAGAAAATGGAAGGATAAGAGGAGAGAGGAAGAGAAGTAGAGGAGCAGAGGAGTAGAGAAGTAGAGGCCAGCCATGACCACGTGGAGAGAGAGGAAGAGAAGGGGGAGGGGACAGAGAGGCAAGAGGGTAAGAGGGTAAGAGTAAGAGATTAAGAGAGTGAGGAGGGGGCAAGCAGCCCCTTTTATAGTGGACCAGGCCTACCTGGTGGTTGCCAGGTAACTGTGGGGAGGAACATACCTTGCTGTTGCCAGGTAACTGTGGAGGTGGAGTTTAGACAGAATACTAACAACAATCCTCCTCAAATTATTCCATAAAATAAAAACAGAAGGATCTCTACCCATTTATCCTATGAAGCCACAGTTACTCTGATACCTAAACCACAGAGAGAGACACACATCGTTTAAAAAGATGTAGAAATTTTCTCAGGTATCCTGGGCTCTGGATTTCATCACTAGCCACAGCTGAGGTCATCACAATGTTTATTTTATAAGTAATATCTTCTCCTATTTGCATACAAGTATATCTATTATAGGAGCGTATGGAGCAGTCATTTACAATGTTACTAAACTACTGTAAAGGGGATTTTAGAGATATTTTATATATTTAAAATATTAATATCTTTTATGTTTATCATATATACATATACATATTTACAATGGTATTTTTTCTGAAGCCCCTCATGTCTGAAATGTCCAGACAGAAAATGTTTTTTTTTTTTTTTTAAATCTTACTTTTACTTTGGTAAAGTCACTAGTTTTATAGAAGAAGATACATCACTGCTATTAACCCAAATGCTTTTATCACCCTTAAATGTGCTCAGAGAACCTCTGCTAACCATGATTCTGGTTTATACTAGCCATAAAAATCTATCTTCTAGTTCTTTGCTCAAAGCATATACCGAGCAGCCACAAAGCACAGCAGGCATGCAGCAAGTATGACCAGTGCCGAGTTTCTTCTTTATTCTCCCTAGTTCTCTAGAGTCACCATTTGTCACAGAAATCACCTGCAGAGGTACAGGCATAACAGAGGTAATTTTTGTAGCACTCAAAAGCAATTTTACTCTTCAGAGATCATAGTAACCTGTTATTTGTTTCACTAGAGAATTAAAATCACACGGGAGGATTTTTGTCTCACCCGGGGAATTCTTTTCTTCAAAATTGCCTGCAATGTCCTTTCACTTGACATCAGTATTTGCAGGTGGATTTACTATTTCCAGTGCTGACTGCCATGGGCCTTATGTGTCTATCTTGTTTATCATAATGGCATGGTAGGGCATGTGCTCACATTTATGGGTAGTAATGGCAGATGATTCTCCCTGTATCTAATCAGAGCTATTGTCACTGTGTTTTAATAATGGACTTTAATGTGAGTTCTTGGCAAAACGTCATTTAAAAATATCTGATAACTAGATAATAGAAAGTTTTTTTTTAATGTCTGTTGAACGGTATATTCTGGTTGGTATCTGCTTCTGGTTCGGGCAAACTGGCACCTCCCTTGTGGTCCCCAGTGCATCTCTTCCAGACCTCTGTCACAGCCTCTTATACCCATGCTTCATCTCCATTATTAGATTGTAAGTAATGGAGACCATTTTTTTTTTTTTTTTTTGGTTATAATTTCTAAATCCTTGTCTTGGATTTAATAACACTAAACATATAATGCATCTATTTTTTTAAGTAAACATTTTTAAGATGTCCCATTGGAATCTTTTTTTATTAAATAAGTGAAATATTTTTAGAATATACTTTCATCAAAATATTTCACATTGTGAAAACGCTAGCAGGACTTACCACCCTTTCTTCCTAAACACTGGTGGAGAGAATCAGAATACTGACTGATGGGCTAAAAGCAGTTGTTTGTAGTTCATAAAATTAACATGAGATCATAAGGAATTAAGAGTCCTGACCCTCAGCATTACAAACTTTTGGCTAGTACTTGTTGAGTTGAAGTTCTACAATGAACAATGGGATAACTGAGGGTTTCTGAATTACTTTGGCATATTTTAGCAAATATTAACATTTCTATTTCTATGGAATATCTAGAAGTATATAATACATGCAAATAGGTTACAACAGCCTTTCACCAGGAAACCAAAGGCATTTGTGTAATGGACACATTGTATACATAATCCATTAGGTATGCCTTTCTTATGGTCCTTAATGTTTACCAGGTACAATGAGACAATCAGTATTTATATAAAATACTGACAAGTTATTCATACTTAATATGGGATAAAATTATATAATAAATAAAATGTCAATAGAATAACCAATCAAAAAATCTCTGTGCTTTGTTTCCTTGTGACCTATCAAGAATTTAAGTCATGTGTCTTTTCTATACCTTGTGCATTGGTCAAAACTTATTATTTAATAAGAGAATTATTTTTAGTCCTTGAATTTTTAAAGTGTACTCTGGCCCATGATGAAGTGAGTAGGCTCCTTGAAATCAAGTTTTTGCGCCTGCTGGGAAGATCTTTTTTACACAGACCATTGATGTCATATGAAATGAGATGAACATGGCCCTAGTTTAATGCTAGAAGTGAGGTATGAGAGAGTTTCAACTTTGTATGTGAATATAAATACTGAGTCTTGAGTCTACATGAAGGATATAAAATCATAAAATTTCTTGATTACTCATATAATGTTTTTATTTGTAAGAAAAGATGACAATTGACTAAGCTTAAGACGCTAATTTTTTATTACTTTGTGTATGAGTGTTTTTTTGCATGTAAATTTGTACACAACATGCATACTTGGTGCCCACTGCAGTCAGATGAGGTTGTCAGATCCCTAGGACTGGAGTTACAGACAATTGTGATCTACCATGCTGGTGGTGGGAATTAAACCTGCGTCTTCCACAAGAGCACTCTTAACCACTGAACTAATTCTCCAGCTCTAGATGATAATTTTAAGCATGAGTGGGCCCAGGGGAGTTCATGCAACTTGGGGTTTCTAGAATTAGCTGATTGGAGAGAAGCAACTGTAAAATCTCACACAATCATTCATGTATCATTAAATCAGAATTCTCATTACTCCAACCCAGGCATGATCAAGATGCTGACTGTTAATGAAGTTATGCCGTATACCTCTCTTAGGAAGAAAAGAAGACAGAGCCACATATGTAATTGCTCCTCCTTTACCACCTCATCTCTTACATTTGCTTAAATCAACATTGTCTGTTACTTAAGGAATGATGTTTCCAATCAGCTTTCTCTGCACTGTCTCTATTAAACATACAGCGAACTGATATACTTAGAATATACTGAGGTTGTTAAGAACTCTAGTGTGAGTTTTTTTATAGACATATTTTTAAACACTCTGTAAAGCAAGCAAATGCAAAATTTTGTTTCAACGATCTGAAGCGAGTTAACATGTTATATTTTGCAGCCTTTCCTAAGCTTGGATTTTATGTGATGATCAGTACTTGGGGAATTCTGACTGCCACAGGACCCGCTAAAGGAGAATATGACTGCAGTACTGTTCTGTATGCAATCCACTAGAAAAAAAAAATGGGCTGCAAGTGTTCTGTTTCTAATACAAGAACTAAACATATTGATCCTTTGAAACTAGAGCCTCTTCAAGCCTGCATGGTCATTTGCCAGCTGACTAAAGAAATTCACTCAGCATGGAAATGATTTTGCACGCACTTTATGTGAAATAAAAAAAAATAGATGCAGAAAGGGATGAGATATGAACGCAGAGCACTATGGATTGTCAACTGAAATTTCGTTTGCTGTGGCTGCCCTCTGAGCCTGTGATTCTTAAACATGAATGTGTGTTGTCAGTAGAATCGATTGTTGAAATACATTCTAAGGACCTACACTTCAGTGGGTCTGGAGTGCTTCTGATAATTTTTTGTTGTTGTTGTTTTGAAAAAGCTACTGTTGCCCTTTGAGAGCCTTTTAGGGATTAGATATATTTTATTTCAGTGATTCTTGGGTGGCTTGATTGGTAACTCTTAATGATAACACCACTAAGGATATCAACTAACAGGAAAAAAAAAAAAGAAAAGAAAACCTCTTTTTCTAGTATTGAGTGATGTTACATTAGCAAGATTGCATTCTGTGGTTTAATCTTGCTAATACACTTTTCCTTACTGTTATAAAACAACATAACAAATATTCCAGGGCTTGATTTTGCTATTCTTGTGTTGGAGAAAATGTTGACATTTTTGTTGCCATTAAGAAACAAATCTATGAGTGTCTCAAGTTTTTATGACACTTAATCTGTGAGAGGAGCTCATGGGACAGCCTTGATGTAGGTAGTCTCATTAGCTTACTTCAAACTGCAGTCCAGCAGTTCGATACCCGAGAGGTGAGTATAATTTGCTAAGACAAATAACTAGCAAATGCACTTTGGGGATTGTTGTAAATTTCACAGATATTTCTGGTATTTCATAGGTCAGTTAAGATAGCTGAGAGTCTTACAGACTCAGTTGGATATTCAAACCATTGGAAAGGTTTTCCAGTGCTGACCCTTGCACACTAATCAGATACTCACATTTAGTTTGAAAAGGGGCTTGACATGGGTGGAGTTAGGGCTACAGTTTCTCAAGGTCTGCTTGCTATACAGCTTTTAGTACAAGATATTTTGTGAATATTACCTCTAAATTCATATTGTCACACAAGAGAGCTTGTCTCATACCCTTAAGGAAGAAGGAGATTTTGTTTCTGTTTGAAAAAGGGTTTCTCTGTGTAACTCTGGCTGTCCTGAAAATTGCTCCATAGCCCAGGCTTGCCTCAGATGCAGAGATCTGCCTACTTCTGCTGGGATTAATGACATGCGCCACCATCACCTGGCCAAAAGAAAGAGACTTGAAAATAGCATAAAATTTTTTTATCATGGCAAGATACTGTTATGTAAATGAGGAACTGGGAGTAGGTCACAGTCTGGGTGATCCGTGGTTATTCCTTCTTCATTTGTAGGAGTGCTAAATACTCCACCACCTCTTTTGTCTGTGTGCCCTGGTGTGAACCAAGTTAAAACTTAACCCACTGCATTTAAAAGCCACTCAGTTAAACACTGAGCTTTATTTTTAATGATAAAACACATACCCTTTTTACAAAGAATTCCCCCATTAACTTACCAACTGTAAATCTCAATAAAGAAAAATGGTACAGATATAAATGGGACAAATCTAATGTCATAATGGACTCACAGATATGATGGCATTTTAGAAACATCTGATCTTCTGAAGAAACACTAAAGGGGATTTTTTTTTCCCATGTGTTCATGCATGCACCTATATGTAAAAACCAGAGGATAACCTCGGCTATCTTTCATCAGATGCTGTCCATTTTAAAATGTTTTAAGACAGGGTTTTTATTGGCATTATATTTTCTAAACTGGCTGTCCAGTAACCCCTAACCCCCTGAAATTCACTTGCCTTTGCCTCCACCAACACTGCAATTAAAAGCATGTGCTACCATCCCTGGAATTTTTTTAAAGATAGGTATGTGGGGTCAAATTTATGTTCTCATGCTTACAAACCTTTGACCACTGACCTATCATTCCAACCCCATGAACCACTTGTAAATTTGGAAGGTCTTTTAAACTTGATTATCTAAGCATATACATAGAATTGCTAGAACAGTTGAAAAGAATGAAAGCTGGGGGAACTATTGAAAAGAGCATTCAACTGGGAATTGGAAGGAGAACGCAGATTGTATTCCATGAGTGGAGCTCAATTTCTCTCTTTGTGCTGTGAGATCAATAGAATGTACCACTTTTCATTCCATACTGCATGAGTCAAATGAAATATGTAAGATATAGATGATATAGATAGAGATAGAGATATATCAGAAGTGCACATCTTCATTTGACAACAAAGTGTTTATGAGATTTTTACTGGTAGGAAGAAGAGAATATTGTAGAGAGACCGACATAGCTGGTATTCATAATTTCTGCTTTCTTTGATCTCTTCCCTATTACTTTGTTTCTTTCCATAACTTTATGTCTAACTTTACCACATTCAAAGGGATAAGTTTAGAAAGATGAATTTATTACCACTACTTTTTAACCTTTGGCTGTAACTTTTCACATTGAATTGTTTTCCTAGTCATCATACAATATAAATTAAAAGTCACTAAATAGCTCAAAAGTTTTCTTTCTCTCTCTCTCTCTCTCTCTCTCTCTCTCTCTCTCTCTCTCTCTCTCTCTCTCTCTCTCTCTCCCCGTGTGTGTGTGTGTGTGTGTGTTAAACAAGAGATTAGAATATGCCACCAAAAGTTTAGGGCACAGAATCAAAGGCCGTCTAGTCTTCTGTGACTCTTGTCTTTGCGTTTTCGAGAATGGAATTTTCCTTGCAGTGCAAAGACAATATGGCTGCCAGATGACTGTGTCCTTCTTTAACCCCACTTTAAAAGTTAAAGGCCATAACCAGCGTCACCAATAGTATATATCACCATTTTTATAAATAATACTGTGTGACTTAAGTCTCCCAATGATTACGTAAAACATCAAAGTAAAGGAAAACAATCTTTTGCCCTTTGAAAGTAGAGCTGACTCCATTAGCTGACCTTCTATCACCTCCACTAAACCCTACCATTATAGCTCCAAATGTCCTCATCTGTCAAACTGGAGCATGTCAGAGGACATCAGCATCTAGGACTTTGCATCTGAGCTCTGCTCCACAGAAAACAAATGCTCAGTTTCCATATTTACTGTAATATTTTCCAAGTAAGAAAGCTGTTGAAATAAGCTATATAGGAGACTCAAGACTAACTTTGATTTCCTTTATGGTGAGTCTTTTCATTGGCTTTGAACTTTTGTGTTGTATTAGAATTCTAAAAATATCACTTGTGTTCTTTGTCAAGTGGAAATGTCATGGAAAAGTTGACTTTGATGCTTAACTTCAGCACTTCATAGATTGATTAACGAGATATCTACAAAAGGTGCCGTTTGTAGGGTTTAATAATATAACACTAACTCAAGCTCTGGAGAGCAAACAGATTCAACCATGGGCTTAAGAACCCCTCACTGTAGATGTACACCAGCTACAAAAGCAGCATAAGCTCATCTTTCCCTACTGTATTTAAGCTGCATGCACTATTTTGTGACTCATTAGATGCCTGAATCTGGTCTTGGTCTGAGCTCATCTAGTAACAAACCCTGTTAATCTGTTTTAGATAGATATATCATATTTATATACATGTTACAATTAGTAGTAATTTATACAGAAATACAAATTATATTTTGATAATCTAGACAGATATATAGCCTAAAATTTTATGAACTCGATATCTGTGTCTAAAACATTTTTGGCCTACTGTGATTTGTGAAGTGGATGACAGGATCCTATTAGGGCGTGGTCTTTCCTCAAGCATGGAGTATGTTATTGAGGTGTTTGTCAGTAAACACAGTCAAGTATGGTCACTGGTTGCTCATCCATTGGCATGTAGGCACATGTGACAATTGCACACATATCTAAACTTGTAGATGTGTGATATTTATAATGTGAAATTTGTAGTACTGTGAAAGACCAGTGTTGACTTAGAGTAAGTCTTGTAGCATAAAAAGTTTGGGAAGGTAACAAACATTTGTATTTTTTTTTTCAGTAGCATCAAACAACACCACAGGTAGTAGGGAACTATGTGCTCATGTTCCAAATGGACGGAAGCCCTCCGTCAGGTGCACCTCCCATTTAAAATAAATCTGGTTTGAGAACACTACTGTGTCATGAGTTTAGAAAGATCCAAGCAGAATATTGTTGGCTTTTACTTCAGTTCTATTCTTACTACTTATGACCTCAAGCAAGTATTCTGAAATATCTAGTTCTCCTTTATCATTTACAAACTCTAAACCATGAGGCAAGGCTAGTATTGGCTAATGTGTGTGCTGCAGAGTGGAGGCTACAGGAAAAAGCCCAGAAGTGTTGCTTGTCATAATGCTGTTTCCATGTACACTATGAAGATGATCGTATTATTCTATCACAGAATTATGCATAATTAATTCTCAGCCATTCGTGAGATTTTTCACTACAAACTATGTATGTACAGACACAAAGTCCTATCAAATTGTGCCATGATTTTTAAGCATTCTCAGCTTAAAAATTTTTCAGCTGATCTCAGCACACGCAGGAAAGCCTCTTAGCTGATTCATGTGAGAATTTGAAATTTAACTCATAGAATTTTTTTGAAATGTGTTAGAAGCTGGGGTTGAATAGAAAATGGCTTTCTGCCACTATATGAAACACTGAATTTTGAACTTTGAAAGAAACCTCACCTTGATATGAGCTTTTCACTAGATATGACTTCTAAAGCACGTTATGTCAGAACACTTGCTCTGTGATGTTGCTGGAATCACTCTTGAATGACTCCATATTTTATGGCTCTGTCATTCAGTCTGTACATGAGACATTTTAATGCATAGCCCTGAAAGCATATTATTACCATACACAACAGATTATCAAAAAAAAAAAAAAAAAAAAAGGAAAAAACCCTCAGGGAATTCGGACAGTGGGTGATATTCCTGTTGGAAATTCTGATATTTCTACCTGGTATGTGAAGTTCTAATAAGATGAAGTAACTACAGATGAACAAGAGAATGAATGCTCTATCTATCTATCTATCTATCTATCTATCTATTTATCTATCTATTTATCATCTTCAATCTATCATCTAACTATCATCTATCTACTTATCTATCTCAACCTTCTATCTACATGTTACTTTTGACATATGATATTGCCACAAGCTATTTTTGAACTTTCAGTGTAGCACAGGCAGACTTTAGACTTGCAATTCACCTGTTAGGATTATAGCTATGAGCTATCATGTCTGACACGCTATGTGTTTTAAAATGGCTCTGGGTTTCTCCAAGTCTGTCCTTCAGGAGAAGCCTGGCTTAGCCACATGCTGTGTCTTTTAACAGCAAAGGGGAAAGTGCAACTTTAACCAAGACTGATGGGCTTAGCTTAACTTTGCTCCATCATCATAAGCTGCTGGGTATCCTACTTAGCAAGATGAGAGCAAGACAAATTTTAAAAACTTCTTTCTGGTTTTACTGTAGATTTGGAAAGATACAAATGCTTTTTATGCAGAACTTGCCTCATCATGAAATGCTGAAAATTTAAAGTTCCCTGCCATCATGAGTATACAGGGCTCACTTTGTCTTAGAAGATAATGACATACATTTGAAACACAGCAGAATGTGGGCTGGAGAAGTGACTCAGCAGTTAAGACCACTTGTGCTTCTTATAGAGGGCCTGAGTTCTATTCCCTGCACCTGTATCATAGTTTCTAAGCATCTGGAACTTTGTTCCAGGAGATCTGATTTCCTCTTTCTATCTCTTTTCATACACTCATACAGGCAAATCACTCATACTCAGGGAATAAATGTGTAAAATATAAAATAAACTATTTTATACATAGATGATTATAACAGCAGCCAAAGCATGTGAGAACACGTTGCATCAGAAATACACCAAGAGCAGAGTTGTCCAATTAAGGCCAAGGACAAATCAAGAAGAGAAGATGGCATGAAAAGAGACAATGCAGAATGAAAACAAACAAACCCAATGCCGTGTCCAAGTTTAAAACTCCAAATGTCACAGAGAACCTTGATGAGATGTCAACTTGCTGGCAATGTAAGCAAGAAGTTCAGGCTCTCTTTTACTTAAAAAAAAAAAGTAAAAAAAAAGAAAGAAATTGAAATTCAAAAAAGACAGGCCCTAATTGCCAAGACAGTAAAACAATTCCTAAATCACATTCTAGGTTAAACTTAACATATATAAAGAAATTTAGTGGAAGAGTTAAAGAAATGCTTGATAATATCAAGAAAAGATGAAATTTAATTTTTTAAAAGTCTCTGGTGGAATAAAATAAAATTTTCAAAGCAAATAGTCAACAACAACAACAACAAAACAAAAACAAATGGCTAAAATGCTCTACATTACAAACGAGGCTCTTTTTTTTTTTTTTTAAATGAAAGCAAACGTGAGGGAATATCTCCAAGAAAAAAAAAAAATGATGCTACATCACAATAAATGTGAGGGCTGGAAGTCGCCCTGCAGGGACAACAATGTCACAATGGTTAGAAAAACAGGAGTAAAGAAAGGGAATTGTTATATAGGCTGTCTATACGAGGAAGTTTGGAAACCACTAATTAGGGTGTATAAATGCAAACAATATAAGAAAAGTTCTCATTAAGTAAAACAGACAGTCAACAAAGAACTACTCAACAGAATTTCAAGCAAAAAGCCTAAAATAGAGAGGATTCATTTTATGATCTGTAAAAAAAATACCTAAAAATTAAAAGGTTTCTGGACTCAAAGCAGAAAACATATATGCATCTCTAAAAAAAAATAAATCTAAAAACTGATCTAAATGTCAGGAGAATCAAATTTATAAATAGATAAGAATATATTAGGTGATAGAAATAATAAGATAAACTCATGTATCCTTTGATAACTGACCAAGCCAGCTCAGACATTCAACAGAGTCTCAAGGGAGGGAGTGAGGATTGAAAAATGAAGAAAACAGACAAAATTATAACATGACTCCAGCTAGTGCTCAGGCTGAAGCAGCTTTATTGCTTTCCAGCCTGCTTTTCTATCATTCTAGGTACATCCAAAAACATGGTCAGTTCTTAGATCAAAGACAAAGTAATCAAGTGAGGTAGTAAACAAGGAGATCACACAAGATAGTAATCAAGTAAAGTGGTAAACAAAGCCCCATGGTCACGGTCTACTTCCTGTCCTAGCCCAGTGACAAATGCCAAATTTCTAGAAGCGGCACCAAAAGCTGTCAAGAGATAGCAAACTTGAAGAAAATTACTTACTGTATCTTCATACCTCTCTATATAAACAAAACTCATCCCACAGGAATCCACAGAACTTTTAAACACTTCCAAAAAAAATTACAATACATGCTATAATCTCCATCATTGATGACATAAAAATATCCATTGTATGATCATTGTTTTCTCAGAAAACAACTGATTAGTCGAGAGATACATCTGAAAAATACTTGTGAGAAAGCTAGGGCACAAGAATAGACTGAGATGATATTAAGGGCTAACTAGCTCTGGTGGCTACTAGCTCTGCTCAGTAAATGGACCCATAGAGATAACCTGCCTTAAACAAGAAAGTTCAAGAATTAGTCCTATTCCTCCCCTGAACCATTTTCTACAAGTACCACACTCTTCTAAGCCAAGAACAATGTTCCATTGGTACATGATGAGAGCTCCTGGTCTTATGGGCACATTCAGTGAACAGGTTAGAACATCTGGTTAGGAATTAATAACATCTAATTTCTTGCTGCCTATTAAAGGTTAATTTTAGCTGCAAGGATGAAAAAGTCTAATAACAATGGCTGGAGCATGGAAAGTCAGGCAGAGGCAGGGTGCAGGGTACAGGGTGCAGAGTGCAGGGGGCAGGGAGCACTTGACTCTGTCTGCTCCAGCACAGCCTTAAGTCTGTCTGCCCCTTCTACTGCTGTTGTGTCTTTGTGTGGTTTCTTCACCACCAAAGATGACTACAGACTTCAGACAGAGGACAATTTCCTAGACTTGAACAAAGGAAGAATGGAGGACCAAGGGGCAAGCTGACAAGGGTATACAGAAGTTTTCTGTTTGTGGAAACTTTTGGGAAGGTCCAGCTACCAACACCCAGTCTTGTACCAGTGGTCCAACCTGGTTTGGAAGGATTGGTTGAGACTTTTATAGAATGTATATTTTGGTTTCTCCATCTATGGTATTTGATAGTTTTGCTGGGTATAGTAGCCTCGGCTGACATTTGTGTTCTCTTAAGGTCTGTATGACATCTCTCCAGGATCTTCTGGCTTTTATGGACTCTGGTGAGAAGTCTGGTGTGATTCTGATAGGTCTGCCTTTATAAATTTCTTGACCTTTTCCCCTTACTACTTTTAACATTCTTTCCTTGTTTTGTGCATTTGGTGTTTTGATTATTATATGATGGGAGGAATTTCTTTTCTGATCTAGTCTATTTGGAGTTCTGTAGGCTTCTTGTATGTTCATAGGCATCTCTTTCTTTAGGTTGGGGAAGTTTTCTTCTATAATTTTGTTGACGATATTTACTGGCCCTTTAAGTTGGGAATCTTTGCACTCTTCTATATATATTATCCTTAGGTTTGTTTTTCTCATTGTGTCCTGGATTTCCTGGATGTTTTAGGTTAGGAGCTTTGTGCATTTTGCATTTTCTTTGACAGTTGTGTCAGTGTTTTCTATGGTATCTTCTGCATCTGAGATTCTCTCTTCTATCTCTTGTATTCCGTTGGTGATGCTTGCATCCATGACTCCTGATCTCTTTCCTAGTTTTTTTTTTTTCTTTTTATCTCCAGGGAAGTCTCCCTTTGTGATTTCTTTATTGTTTCTACTTTCATTTTTATGTCCTGAATGGTTTTGTTCAATACTTTTACCTGTTTGGTTGTGTTTTCATGTAATTCTTTAAGGAATTTTTGTGTTTCCTCTTTAAGGGCTTCTACCTGTTTACCTGTGTTCTCCTATATTTCTTTGAGGGAGTTATTTATGTCCTTCTTAAAGTCCTCTATCATCAACATGAGAAGTGATTTTCAATCTGAATCTTGCTTTTCCAGTGTCATGGGGTATTCAGGACGTGCTATGGTGGGAGAACTAGGTTCTGAGACTTTTAGTATTTTCTTTGGATAGAAGAAGGCAGTCAAGAATGGAGACTTGGAGTGCCTCTGCAAGTACAGTGGTTGCCAAGCTCACCACCTTTACAAATGATATAAATGAATCTTACCTCTTCAAAGAAGAGAGTCAGTTTGACTATTATGTCATACTTATAAAATGCCAGAGAAATATGCATAATTAGGTAATAGGCCCGAGGTATACTTGAGCAGGTACAATGTGTACTTTAAATGCTTGTTCCCTTAAGAATCGATAAAATGCAGAAAATTCTAAGTTTAAACTGGCCAAACATGAAATATTTAGAATATAGGCTTGAATAGCCAGTGTCTTTACCTACTAAGCCTCTCTCACTGGCCTCTGCCCTTTAGTTTGAGATAATATAAGTCAGACTCAGATAAAAACATTAACCTCAGCCCAGTGTCCTAAGAACATTTAAAAAATAAATTTTGAAAAAACCTTAAAGGTTTCTGGAAGTAGTGGAGCACACATTCAGTCCCAGCACTTTGTTTTGAGGTTCTGGGGCTAGAGACAGGATCTCACTGTGTCTCTATGGCTGGCCTGGAACTCCTTTTGTATGCCAGGCTGGATTCAGAGATCAATCTGTCTCTTCCTACTGAGCACCGGAATTAAAGGCATGCACACCTATGCCTGACAGTTCAAATACTTTTGAGATAGAGAAGGGAGTATCTCTGTGAGCTCAAAGGTAGCTTGGTCTTCCAAAGGATGTTCCAAGCTAGCTGGAGCTACATGATACGAGCCTGTCTCACAAAACATTTTTTAGAAACATTGATAGTATTCGATGGTATTATTTCATAGGATACAAGTAAAAAATATATAAATATTTATATGACTGGATATATGATATAACAGTATTATCACTGCTTACTGAAAATAAAATAATGTAAATGTTTAACTGGAGAGGATGGTAATTTACTGCTGTGTATATATTTTGTTGACATGTGTGAATTTACAGCTGCTAACTACTTCTAATCTTAAAACAGGAACTTATGCCATAAAGTCTACACAAGAACAATATTGTGTAGTGACAGAATTGTTATTTAAATTTTCTCATTAAGTTCTAGTACAGGAACAAACTGAGTGTGTAGCTCACAGGCCTTACCTGTGAATCCTTCACTAAGTTTCTGACTCCTGAGGAAGAGGCATTTGGTTTGTATAATTATATTCTTGGTGCAAGAAAACCAAAAAAAAAAAAAAAAAAAAAAAGCATTGAATTAATGACTTAAAAGTATTTATATTATAAAATAGCAAGTTTTAAATTGCAAATAGGGATAGAGAAAAATTTGTCCATTTAATTATTTGTCACACCATCAGGGATGGTTAAAGTAGTTTTTTATGCTTCTCTTTCGTGAGGCAAACATTTTATTTCCTAAAGTGTCCAGTGTGAAGAGAGTCTGTTGAAGTGTTATGAGGTATTATATCAACATTCTGATTATGTTTAAAAACATTCTGTTCAATTTCAAAAGTGTAATTGTATGAAAAATGATGTCCATTCCAGAGATAGAAAAAGACATATCCTGTGAGTGAACATGCCTGCCCGATGTTGGGTATAGCTTCATATGATATTTCACTCCCCAATAGTAGGCTCTGACACTTCATTGTTACATTTTGTCATTTCATTATCTAAGCTTCACAAATTGCAAAACCTGAGTCCTTGGTGATCAGGCTGGTGGGCTGCCTGGGAGGCCACATGGCAGCCCTGATGTGAGCTATTTTCTTCTCCCCAGCAAAGAAGGTCATTTAAAAAATAAAATCACCAACTAAAGATGGCTTTAGTGGAAAATGAGCCTGAAATGCACATTTGCTCAGAGATCCTATTAGAGTCTCTTCTGAGGAACGGCGAGGAGAAGCATTGGAGTGTTAATAATTTGCCTACAATGGTTTTTGTCCAAATGTTTGGATAAGCTGACAGAAATTAATTCTGTAGAAATCCTCTCAAATGATTTCACCGATGTCAGCTTCTTGATCCAAGAGCATTCTTTGGAGATCCTCCTTAACACACAAAGGCTGCTTTGGGCTACATAATAATGAATGAAATGAGAAGTTTATGTCTCTCTGCTCTTATAATGAATATTTTTGATGGACAACATGACTTATTTCAAGCCAATTTTAAGGGACAGTTAATGAATTTATATACTATTTGCTCTAGTTTTTTCCTTGTCATATAGATGGAAGACACTGGGTAGTATGGCATGTGTTGGCTTACGGCTCACCCTGGTTCTCTTGGACCTACACTCTCTGTCCTCCCTTTCCACATTCAAGGACATTTAAGGTAAACGTCTAGAAATAGTAAAATTAAAAAATTGTTTTATCAATTTTTGAGAATTTTAGACAATGTATACTGAGCATATTCACCCCCATCCCAAATCCTGTTTTAACACCTTCTCCATCCTCTCCTCCTTTCTTACCAACTTTGAGACTACTTCCTCTTCTTCCTCTTCCCCTCCCCTTCCACCTCCTTCCCCTCCTCCTCCTCTTTTTTTTAAATCTTCTTTCAGTTGGTGATGCCAAGCTCTATCATGGGATTGAAGTCTGCTCTGTCACGTGACCACATTACCAGGGACCACATACCAAACCAAAAACAAAACCCCAAGTCTCCCTCTCTGAGTAGTCATCCCATGCTAAACAGCTCAGATCCAAAACTACAATCGCTGATTCCCTTTCAGTAAACACTGTACACTTCCAGCTGTCTAGTGAACAAAGTAGTCCTTAGTGAGATTAGGAGTTGTACATTTGGTTTAAAGACATAGGTCTTAGGTATGGACTTAGCTTGTGATTAGAGGTGTGCCAACAGAAAATATTTATGAACACCGGAAGATGTTTTTAATCATAGTATTTCACTGACTGATGGCATAAATGATTTGCAAAGTTTGAAATACAAAACCCATGCAATGTCGACTGGTCACACAGAGCTTACCGACCTAAAGAGGTCTTGCTTACTACTTCAATGTCCACCTCAGTCAGAAACAAGTGACTTAATAACAGTGACTCAGATAGGCATTCAAACCTCCACTCTTTAAAAAAAATCTTAGAGAATTTGAAATATATATGGTGGCAAAATCTGGCATAATCTAAGGCTTATAATGTCCTATGATATGGTTGTATTCAAATATGCTCTGTGTTCCAGAGTAAAGGTTCAAGGGAGTCTCAACAGGATACAAAGATAACAGGCTTTAAGAGTGGTGTGAAGGTAGCTGTCATTAGTCCCATTGGTGTTTATTCAATATTCAGCTATGAGGAGACTACAGAATATATCCAGCTTGAACAAAAACAACCCTATATAGTCTGTATTTTGGAAGGACATATCTTTACACATGTGTACCTCTTCCCTTGTAGACCTACTTAATGCAGTTTGGAAACTATATGCCCGAGAGACTGTGTACCAGCTCCCAAACCATCTCAAGCATGATAGTTGATTTGATCTCATCCCTAGGATTAAAGAGAGGAGTGTTCATTTCATGATCAAGTGGCCTGCAAAACAGTTCTTTCCAAGAAGGCTTTTTTCATGCTTAATAATTCTTTTAGTGCACACCAGGGTTCCTCTTTCCTGGGTTTTCTATGCACCTCGCCTTCTGACATTTCCATTAAAGTATATTAAAAATGTGTTGACTGATTAACATGGCCCTTTAAAAGCCCCACTAAAAGCCATATTCATGAATCAAAGTCAGCAAGCACCACTGGTAATTAACTTGACACAATTCAGCTTTCCAAGCTAATCATCCTCTGGCTGCTTTGAATAATTGTTGTCAATTCAGATACACAAAACAACTGGAGTCCACTAAAAGGGAGAGAGGCCTAAAGCTAAGGATTAAGCCAACTTCTTCAGCTGGGAACATATTCTGATTAAAATCCTAGAGGTCAGGGCAACAGAAACATTCAAAGCATTGATCTTAGAGTCCCACACTTAGATACACAAAAGCAGTTTACATAAGGTCACACTGCTTGTGGGGGTTGAATGTGAGCCCAGTAATAAATTCACCAGGGCTTGCCATGGAAAGAACAGGAGACTGTTTACACTGCAGGACACTGGGTTAAGGAGCTCAGGCTTCTCAGTGAGATATGCTCATTTGCAAGCGCCTTGCTGTGTGTGATTTTGAAGATGCTACCCCACCTCTTTCAGCTTGCTTCTCATTAGAAAAAAACAGGAGAAATGATTTAATGGAGTTTGTATATTTAAGATTTAAATTAAAAAATGACTTCAGTGGATTGCTTGGAACTTGGTAGAGTCTAAATAACAATCATATTACTACAATGTTGGTGACATTACTAATTATCACTGTCAAGCACAAAAACATATAATATAAGGGCAGCTAGGCACCTCACAAGGTAAAAGCATGTGCCCCTCAGGACTACTATCCTTCTGAGTTCATGTTCTGCAACCCACAGGGTGGAAGGAGAGGAGGCTCCCAATCCCCCACTCCACCAATGCACTCACCTCAATTGTCCTCTGACTTTTGGGTGAACATCCACATGTGCACACAACACACACCAAATAAAACAGTAAAAAAAATACTCAATGTGGTAACTTACCAAGAAATATAAAATGAATTTCTCCTAAGATTCAAAAGTGAAGACTCAGACACAGGCTACAGAGTTTAGAGGAAAAGTTGATTTTATAGATTCTTTTTTGTAAAGATCTTCTTTTAATAATTCATCAACTGAGTTGAGTTTGTTTAATATTATTTATTTATTTGTTTGTGTGTCTGTTGTTGTTGTGTTAGCATTGTTGGTGTTGTTTTGTTTTGTTGAGACAAAGTCTCCTGAAGATCAGGCCTCTGGTTTTCCAACTAGAGAAGGTGGAGGGTGACCTCAAACTCCTGACCTTACTGCCTCTACCTCCCAGATGCTGGGATTGTAAGTACACACTACTGTGGCTGGCAAATGAGTCTATTTAGTTAAAGAGTATGATTGCACTCATGCAGCAAGAAAAACATGTTTCTAAATAGTAAAGAAAGAAACTTTTTCATTATAAACTATACTGTTGATCCATAATATCCAAATTTCTTATATAGTTTATGTACTTTTGCTCTCTTGTGACATCTTATGCCTAATAAAATGATTTCTTTCTTTAACTAAATCATTTAAACCTGTGTGCTAACCCCAGCACAGTCTCTCTGGTTTTTACTTGTTGTTATGTTCTTTGTGTAGTTTCTTCACCACCAAAGATGACTGTACAGACTTTGGATGGAGAACAATTTCCTAGACATGAACAAAGGAAGAACGGAGAACCAAGGGGCAAACCAACCAACAAGGGCATAGATTATGTCTGTGAAGCCTTCCTGGAAAGTCCAGCTACTGACTTCCAGTCGTGTATCAGAAGTCAGAAGGGGTATTAAGACCTTTAATACTTCCTTTATTCTATAGCCAGCCAAACAAGAAGCACAAATCATAATTTTGACCAAACTGGGAGCAACTTGATTTTAAATACTAATTTGAGGTGAAGTTGTTAGTGATTTTCAGTCTAGGATGTGGATATTGATGATGCATACACAGTCATGTCTCAAACACATCTAGCTAAGTCTGCTGTCTAGATCACTGGGATGTGCTGAGAAGAAAAATCAAGTCCATAGCTTGACTTGATGGATATGTGTTCTTCTCACTATTGGAACTCTCCTGTCCTGCATTTGTCCTTAGAGAGATGCTATGGGGGTGAATCTTACTGAGGAAACCATGGAGCTTGCTGCCTTTGAAGGCAATGGAAGTGGAAGAGGCAGAAGATAGAATAAGAATCATGATCTAATGGTATGGCAGATACCTGTCTCAGAAAGGTGGAGCAGGGAAAGCTATCCTCACCATCTTCACAGAAAGGGAAAGAAAAGAGCAGAACATAAGCCAGGAACACAGTCTCCTAAATATGCCTCAACTCTAAAGACACAGATACAATGACAATCATCATTAGAGTAGAAAGCAAGGTGCACTTAGGAGTGGGGAAGACATGGCCAATATATATGACACACAGCTGTTACTTCAAACGGAAAGAGAGATGGTTTACTCTGGAGCCAAATATGAATAACCCTGGCCTAGGAACATGGATTCAAGTTATCCCAACTACCATGTTCCAGTGTTTTATGAGGTTCTTATAATAACAAAACAAAAGTCAGAAATCATTCAGAGTGAATAAGAGCAGCACACACCTAACCCAACCAGTCCAAGGGCAGTAATAGCATTTTTATAGGATAACGAACTGGGGGTAGGGGGGAGAAATATATAGTATAGAAAGATAAGACAAGCTGAGCAAGAACATTTTGTCAGGAATATAAAATTAAAACTTAAACTGCAGATGAAAACAGTAGTTTCCTTGGGAAATATAAATGAGTGAACTGAATCTTGGAAAAACCAGGACAGCTCCCCAAGTAAAGGGGAAGCTGTCCTGCCCGGAGTCTGTTCAAATCCTCAGCCGAGGCTAGTTTTCCTTCAAAGTCAGAATTAATGTGGACTTCCTGGTGGCCGTCACCTGTACTTTCTTTTGAAACAAAGTGTATATTTGTACAAGTACATCCATTTGCACTGAAGATGGAAGGGTCATAGATGTCTCTAGATTTAAAATAGCTCTGAAATATGCTCGACATTCTTAACTAAAATTGAATGTCAAAGCTTTCTTTCCATTTCCTTTCTATATCCTATCCCAGATACAGTCCCTCCAAATGCTGCTTTGTCAACTACCCAATCAAATCGATAGTTCCTTTTTTGATTATCACACATATATGTATATGTGATACAAATACATAAATGCAACCTACTGAGCCCACTTTTACTGTTTGTATGTGTATGGCTTCAGGGCTTACCAGCTTGTGTTGGGCAACCAATTAGGGGGTTCAACCCTGGGAGAAGCTAATTCTTCCTTTCTCAGAAGTCATTTGTAACAGATAATATTTAATAATCCGCACCTGGTCTGGCTATCTAATCGGCGGAAGGGTGGGTGCTCTGCTTAGCTCTGGCTGCCATGTTCTGCACTAGAAGTGGCCAGAAGCCAAGTGTGCCACAACTAGACCTACACGATGCCAGGGTAGTGGATGGCTCTGCCATTCTACCATGCCTCCCCCACAATGCTTGGCTGAGCCCAGACCATTCCTGCTATGCCCGCAGTATCCAGTAGAAACGAGACTCTTAATGCTTAAAAATTATCCAATAGATTTATATATTTGGAATTGTTACTCAATATCTAAACTTTTGATAAGTTGCTACCCAAGACTTCTCTCAAACCATCCATTCTCCTCTATGTTATCATGTTATTGTGTTTGTTTGTTTTAATTGCTACTGTTCTGGTTTTATTTATACAGCCATTTCTAGAAGAGACTTTCACAGTAGATTTCCTGGTACTCTGGTCATTACAATCTTTCTACTTCCTGTTCTGTGATGTTCCTGAACCATAGATGCAGGAGCTGTAATGTAGATCCGTTCACTGTAGCATGGCTCCTCATGATCCTTTGAATGAGTGCTAGAAGAATAATTAGCCTCTCCTAGGTATGGGCCACATTCTTGGTTATCCAGAGCAGAATAGTTAGCCTTGAAACCAGATACATACAAGAATGCAGAATGGTGAGCCTTGAAACCATATGTACACAAAACCTGACTCAGCACCTTATATTTATATATTGGCACATGCACATACATTTAAATATATGTGTGTGAGACAATATTAATCAGAGAGATATTATCAACTTATCAACTTGAGTGTAGATGGGTATGGAAAGGGTTGTGTGGAGGTTTCCTCAGAAAAGTATGATGGAGGAAAGGGAAGGAGAAATTAATTGAAATATATTTCAATTAAAAACATTTATGCAAAGAAGAAAATACCATTTTACAGTGTAAGTGTAATTCTATGATCATAATCTTTAAGCTCAAAGTGACTTAAGGAACAAGTATGAGTAGTTACTGTGCCAGGGACCAAACCGAACATGAGTTCATCATAATTCTGACAGCAGTGTATACTGATATACCAGCAGAACCAGGAGCTCAGAAACTTAAGTCCATATCTTTATAGGAACAGAAGAAATCATGAAGGAAATGGTGAACTAACTGTTGTATACATGGTATTTAGGCGGTCGTTTTTTCTCTTATTAAGAGTGGATAGGAATCAATATAGACATAAAAATGATTCAGGTGGATGAAAAACAAGGCAGGGGGAGAAGGGGTAAGGTAAGGAAGAGCGCATGAAAAGACCATGTGGGAATTATTGTTGGCCAATTAAAGATGTAATTGGAGGGATATGAGAGCACATCCGAAAGGCCAGCACTACTAATGAGGGCAGGGGAGCAAGTGCGGAGAAGGAGAGAGAGTGGGATCGCCAAAACTATGAATCAAGAAGCCTTATAGAAACCCACTAGATAGGAAGCTAATGAAAATTTGAAAGAGAAACAAGAAAACATAAGGGTTAAAACACTCCAAAATTTGAAAAATAATAAATAACTGAGAACACGTTTCTGGCATTTAAGTCTAGGAAGTTTTCTTAAGTAAAATTTAAAAGGTAATAATTATGAGGGAAGATTATAAATTTAAAAATGCTCTTTGACAAAGAGAACTATTAAAGAAAACTTGAAGTCATAGGCTGGAAACAGAGCCTGCACAGACATATGCAGAGCCTGTACTAGGCAGAACAATAGGCAAGCCCTGCAAATGCTGAGCTGAAGAAGCTGCTTTTCAGAGAAGCTAACTTTATCCTCTTTTGGTTTTTCCTGAAGGAGAAAAATCTAGACTTTTACAGATGTACAAGTTTACAGATTAAAACGGTACAATTATGTTTATACTGTAAAAGGTTTTGTTCTTTACTTTTTAATACATGTATTTTTAATTGAAATAGAATGACATGATCTCTTAATGAGTTTTCATAGACAATGATGAAATGACACAAAACCACTGGTCCTTACAAAAGGCAGCCAAACTGGCCTGGTAATATCACATTACAGTGCAAACTTGGTCCTAAATGGTTGGAATGAAGCATGTAACCTAGCCACGACTGAAGGGTGCCAATAATGCCCTCCTGCTGTTTGGTGGTGAAAGAGCCGCAGGGAAGGTCTGCCCATCCTGCCCTTTCACTGTGTGACAAGGTGACTGCCAAGTTGAACTCAACAATGGCTTAGTAGCTAAAAATGAAAACATTTGGTAGGATCCTGTTTCACCATAGTAGCTCCTTTGCTCTACAGCCGAAATAGAATTTACAAAAAGAGGGGACAAAGAAACTCCTGTGCCTTTTGGTAAAGTTTATCCAGATTAACGTGTATTTGATTGCTTAATATTTTAGAAGTGACATGCCTTTCAAGTTGGCAAAGTTTGTTTCTGTTGATATTTAACTCTTCTGCCATTTCTACATCTTGTTTTGTATTTCCAAAAGGCAAAGTATGAGCCATGAGTGCAAGGAGAGAGTAGAAGGACTTTCCCCATGTCCCTTGCTTCTATTATTAAAGGCCTTTCAGGAGGGGCAGTTATCATATTAGGCTTCTTGACCTTGAGGTCAACAATATCTGGCTGGTGAATGGTATTCTGCTAACTTTACTCATCTGCTAACGGACTATCTCCTATGTGCCTGACATTGAGTTAAGCCCTGATGCACAGTACATGCACAGCTCATCTACAACAAGGAAGTCACACAGTGATAGGTCAGATCCAACCCTACACTGGAGATCACCATTTACCAGCAATGGAGCCAATAATCTCTTTATGTAGGAGAGGGTGCTCGATGGACAATGGAACGAGTTACTCTTCAGGGTTGGGAGGGGAAGTGTGCTCGACAAATGTGTGTTTGAGTAGAGTTGAAAAAGATTCTGTGGGGTGGGTGATGAGCATACACAGCTGTCTGAGCTGTTGAGGCATACACAGACTGGCTCTTACAACTTGATACCCCCTCTTCTATGATGTACCTTGAGCTGCGGATTCAAGAAACATGATGTAGATGTATCTATTGGGGTTGGCTCCCCCATGTCCAGTTGGAGTTTTCTGTGATGATCTACATTTGCTGTAAAAAGAGTCTTCTTTGATGGGGGACACTAACTACTTTTATTTGTGGGTACAAGAATAAGATTTACAGTGTAGTTAGAATCTAGCAAAGAAATAGCCTTAGATTCTTTTCTAATGTCCATGACCTCACTAGCTCCAGGAAGCCAGCTAGGTTTTCAACACCAGGTATAAATTCCCTACTGTTGAATGGGCCTTTAGTTGAGTTAGACAGCTGTTGATCATCACTGACATGTGAGTGCCTTTTATTCACCTTTTATGTTGCCATGCTGATCATTTTCATGGTTCGTAGGTGTTTCTCTTGGTAGGATGGTTTGATTGCTCCCTTTCCTTGGCAGTTTGCATAGTATTTTGTGATAACAAAAGAAGCTAGACTCCAGGAGAGAGGCTTTAAGGTCAGACCTAGGCTTAAATCATCTAAATCTTGTGTTCTTCATGTAAGGTATCTTCAGTCATAGAAGTTTACACTGAACCCCTGAGAGGCAACTAAGGGCTACATCAGTCATTTGTATCTCTGGAGTCGTTTGAACTACTCTTGTTAGCTAATTAAACAGAGGTTTCTCCTTCCTCCTACTTGAGATTTTGTTAGTCTGTTGGAGTCTGTTGTTAACTCAAGTGACATAACTTCCTTTAATATATATAGCTAAGATAGATACATATGTGTGATTGTAGTAAATATAAAATAACAATTCCTTAAAGCCTTATCAACCTTATTGTTCCACATTCTCCTGTCTCCATCCATATTGAACTTCCTCCTCCTTTGATAAACCTCCTCCATTTTTAAATTTTTTTACTTCATATTGCCTTATTTTCCTCACAAATTTTCCCCCAACTCCCACTCGTGGTCCATTCATAATTTTCTGGTTTCCATGGTTACTTCATGTTTATGTTCACATCTGAGTCCGAGGATTTGGAGCCCATTGATGAGCCAGGACATGGGACACTTGTCCTTCTGTGTCTTGGTTACCTCACTCAATATGGTCCTTTTAAGGTCCGTCTATTTAAGTGTAAATTTCATGTTTTCATTTTTTTTCCCAATTGAATCTATCTTATAGTGTATATTTACCGAATTTTTACTACCCATTCATCAACTGAAGGACATTTTCATTGCTTCCATTTCCTACCTGTTTGGAGAAGGGTCTATGAACATTGCTAAGCAATTATCTGTAGAGTAGGATGTTAAGTCTTTGGGCATATGTCAAGGAGTCATATGTCTGTGTGATAGGGTAGATTTGTGTTTTACTTCTTGAGAGTTCTCCACATTGTTTTCCAGAGTGCCTACACCAGTTTGTATTCTCACCATCAATGAGGGCTTTTCTTTCTCTACAGTCACTAGATCTAGATTGTAGAGCTATGGCATTTGTTGTCAGTTTTTGTTTCTATAAGCCATTTTGACTGGGATGAGCTGAAATTAAAAAAACAAACTTTAAAATCACATGATCATCTCAATAGATGCAGGAAAAAAAAAAAAACAAAAACCTTTGGCAAAATCCAGCATGCTTTCATGATAAAATTCCTAGAGAGAGTAGAACTGGAGAGAACATACCTCAGTATAGTAAAAGCTATATATGACAACTCCACTGGTGACATTGGTGATATTATCCAAAATGGGGAAAACTTTGAAGCAATCCCATAAAACTAGAAATAATACAGGGCTTCCCACTGTGTCTATACCTTTTTAATACAGTGCAGGAAGCACTTGCCAGAGCAGTAATGCAAGAGAAGGAACTCCAATGGATACAGATGAGGGAAAGATATTGATGTATCCCAATCTGCAAGTGATGTTATACACAAGAGAGCCCAAAAATTCTTCCAGAAAACTTCTATAAAAATTAAAAAAATGTCATCAAAGTGACAGGGTATAGAATCAACTTTTTAAAAATCAGGAGCTTTTCTATAAACAAGCAACAAACATACTGAGAAAGAAATCATGTGCCATTCACAGTAATATTAAAGACAATAAAATATCTTCAAATAAACCCAACCAAGGAGGGGAAAAACCTCTACATTGAAAACTTCAAATCTCTGAAGAAATCGATTGTGAGAGGCATTCAGAAATAGACATCCCATGTTCCCAAATCAGTAGAATTAATATTGTAATTTATGGATTAGTTTATGTGTCTACAAACTGGTGTAAGCACTCTGGAAAACAATGTGGAGAATTATCAAGAAGTAAAACAAAAATCTACCCTACCATACAGACATACTACTCCTTGACATATAAATCCATAAATTTATAATTTAGCTCCAATAAAAATATCCACAACATTCACCACAGAAATAGAAAAAATATCCTAAATTTCATATACAACCAGCAATATCCCAGATAGCCAATGTAGTCATGAGCCAAAAGAATAATATCGGAGCCATTTCCATTCTAGACTGAGATATATTACAGATAAGTAGTCATAAAAATGCTACTGCCAAAAACCAGACATGTAAACTAATAGAACAAGATAAGAAGCCCAAACATGGGTACTTGTAACTACATTTGTAGGCTTATATTTTTCAAAACCCCAGTTTTATAATGGTTCTCAAGCACTTTGACCCCTCTTCTAGCCCTCTGTCCAAAGGTAGGGGATAAAAGATTTGTTTATAGTTCACTAAAGTAATGATAGAAATAGTAACAGAAAATGATGTGACCTAGGTGTGATGGCTTACACCTGTAATTTCAGCACCTGGAAGGCTGATGTGGTAGGATAACAAGTTTGAGGCCAGCCTGAGCTATAATGTGTGACCCAATTTCATGGCAAACAGATAAAAAGATAAAGTTGATATAGATAAATAACACTCAGCGAACACCTACTTTGGTTGTTTTTACAGAAACTTAATATATAACATGCTTGATAGTAGCAGTTGCAGCAAAGAGGTGCTCTAAGGCCAGGCAGGAAGATAGGGAACCTGGGAAAGAGAATGCTGGGGTGTATTGTTTGAGGACTGAGCTTTTACTATTCCATATGTGGTCCTGATGTTTTCCTCTGAAGACCACAGAGATCCTCTGTGTTATGTTTCTATTAGATTTTTAGATTGAGAACTCTAGTCTAACTATTGATTTGATGTCATAGATGTCATTAGGACTTATTGCATAGAGTGCCAAAAAGTTAAATCTGATTGAACTGGCTTTTGAATGTAACAAATGGAAGCAATGTCTAGAGTTTTCCATAAAGAGACACAGAAGGCAATGATGTCTGCATATAAACATGGGCTCGAGGAGAGATGGCTACCATTTCAAGATGGAAAAGTTTTATGAAATGTTGGTAGCTGGGCCCTGTGACAGCTACTAGGGATGCCGAGGCAAGAGTATCACAGTTTAAGAGCAACCTGGGTTACAAAGTTATTTTAGGGCCAGCCTGGGCAACTTAATGAGACCCTGTCTCAAAATAAATTGAGCCTTCTCATCAGTTACCAAATTCCAAGTGGTTCTTTGTGCGAGCTCACACACATGCACACACATACATATTAGCAGCATTGAATGGACTTCGTAGATTCTATTAATGTATGTATACACATACATAATAATTAAATAGGAAGAAGTCATGAATTTGAGAGAGAATGGGAGTAACATCTTGGAGAATATCAAAGGTTTACATGGGTTTCACTATATGGAAATGTTACAGGAGCAGGGAATCAGAAAAGAGAACAAAGACAAAGATGTTATCTTGGGACATAGATGGACTGAGGGATATTCTCTGTGCGTGTCTCAAGACAAAACAGGGAGCTGTTAAGCAGGGAACTTGATTTTCCATCTAGATCTTTTATTTGATCAATGGCTATATTTGGAAACAGTGCCAATCAGTGTAGACTTCAATGAAAGTGTCTGAAGATACATTGAGGTCCAGCATCACCAGTCACATGACTAAAGGACACAACCTTTCAGCTGCTTCTGTAAAGTGGTTGAGTAGGGTATCTGGGTGTTCAGTCTCACCAATGTCACCTTGGTCAGATGAGCATACAGAAGCTGGTAATTGGCTGCATATCCACAGAATCTTGTGACCTACATTTTGCAGCTCTTAAATATAAATGCAGTTTTAAAATATTTACTTTTACCTGAATACTAGAATAAATGTCTTCATATTTTACTTAATATTTCATTTCAAAGTTTTCTTTATAAACTGTATTTATAAGATAATTGCATAGTGTTCTTTGATGAACAACTAAATAAGATAAATTAAAACTGGAGTTCTCCTCAACATGTGTAGGTTAACAGAAGAACAAGGTCTCCATTGTGTCTAATGTAGTCCCCATGTTTCTGATAGATAAGTGTGGCTACAGTGCCTGCTTTGTTTGTGTGCAATAGCCCAGGCTTTGGGGCCTTTTCCCTTGTCCTAAATTCACTCTACAAATGTGGCACATTCATTGCCCCTTGAATAATACTTGTCTAGAATCCAAGAAGCAATGTCCTTAAAACTTTTATGATTCTTTTCCTTATTTGTTTTGCAAACTCCCTTTTGGACAACTGAACTATATATGAAGGCCTTAGAAGTGCTGTATATGTCATGTGATTTTGAAAAGTATCTAGGTTGTGCGGGTGCAGCAAAGCTTGTCCCACATCCTCTCTTTGGTAACAATATTAGTAGACATTATCCAAATGTGTGTCTCAGCTTGTAATTATTTTGTTTAAATAAAAACAAGGCCATTCTCTGGTACATGATGCTGTTTATAATTATATTATTCATTCTCAGAAACTTCAAACTTATTCTTTGGGGGATTAGTATCTGGAACATTAAAATGATATAATTATTAAAGACATCGTGTTAAACGTACTTACACACTTTCCAAATGATACATACTCTCTAGCTTGTAAAAGCGGTAAGTTGTGTTTGATTTTTATGGGTTTTTTTCTTTTTTATCTTTTTTTAATGTTTTTTGACCAAGAAAAACAAATGTGTGATAGGTGCCCCAGATGTCTCCTTCAATGCATTTGCTTCATGATTAAAATTAAGCTTAAGGAATATTCTGTGACCATTTGAGCAACAGGTGTGAGATGTGAAATCCTGGACCTTATGCTTTGTACCATTGACCTCAGTGATGGGAGTCATTAATATTTCCAAACATAGTGCAGGTTATTGCAGGAAGGAAACTGGATTTTGATATCCTGGAATAAGTCTTTTTTGTTTCAAGGCCTTCGTGCATGTGACTTCCTCAAGATTGTAGCCATGGGGAGCAGGTTCTTCTCCGGGGTGGAGAAAGGACTACCCTTTCTGTCCTTTTTAGACATCAGTCATTGCTCTGTCTTGCATTTGTTTGGTATTTTTGTTTATTTGAATATTTTTAAAACAAGACCTCGCCTTATGTTGTTAAGATTTATTTATTTTATGTATATGAGGACTCTGTCGCTCCCCTCAGACACACCAGAAGAGTGCATTGGATCCCATTACAGATGGTTGTGAGCCACCATGTGGTTGCTGGGAATTGAACTCAGAACCTCTGGAAGAGCAGTCAGTGCTCTTAACTGCTGAGCCATCTCTCCAGCCCCTTGAATTTTTTATAATGTAGTTCATACACAAAAGGATTCTGGACGAGGATAATATTCAGGAAAATGATGATTACATATAACTTGATGACTGAGAAGCAGCCACTTGATAATCTGATGCCCATTTTAGTTTCATCTTTAACATAATAGTCATAATAAGTATTTTTAGAGAAATTAGGTCATATATTTCACAGCCTTATAATCTGTTTTGTTATGCTGATGGTGCCCCTGTAACAGTATCAGAATGCTTCCACATTCTTCAGAATTATAAATTTTAATTTCTTTCTCCATTAATTAGATTTCCTTGTGGTGATAAAATGCCCTACATAGGTAACTTGGAAGAATAAGTATTTTGTGCTCAGTCCATAATAACCCTCTGCTCAGCCATTTCTGGGAATGCCATGGCAACATGAGCACGTGGCAAAGATTGCTCACCTCGAGGCAGATCAAAGAAAACAAGGATGGATCAAATGTCCCCTTGAGGGTATGCCCTGTGAGCTAATTTCTCCAGATATCTATCCCCTCCTAAAGTTTCTACCATTACAGTGCCACCAGCTGGGGACCAAGTTGTCAACACATGAGCAAAAATGAGTCATTTCATATTCAAATCAAAGCAAATGCTCTATAGAACTGTATTATGAAGACACTTTGTGATGTGTTGAGCCAGTTCATTGCAGTTTCTAATTTGTGATAATACAATTTCTTATTACAGTGATGTTTAAAAAGTCATTTATTCCTTGCCAAATTATCACCACAAAATTACCAGTTAACATCTGATAAAATGATTCTTTATACTTGTAATTCCTTGCATCAAAGAGAACGTGTGTGTACATGTATATGATAAATGATAATGTTATACTTAAACATGTGTAAATGTCTGTTAAAAGAAATAATGCTATCTCACTCCCCTTGTCAATTGGTCTCTTTAATTAAAAAAATCAAATATTTTATAGGAAAATATTCTTATGGATTGGCAGTAAGAAAAAAATCCATGAGACAATTGTTTGCCATGTTATTTTGTTTGCCCAAGAAAACTAGAAATGGGGCCATGGGATCATAAACATGGCCCTTTTGTGGCCAGGATTAAGATAACAAGTGTCAGCATGCTCTCTTCTCCCCTTCATCTGCCCAGACAGATGCTTTTCACCTCCTTACACTGAGTATCTATGTAAATATGCTCCTGGCCTTGATGCCTCAGGCAGAGCACATTCTCCACAGTGTACCTGAGTGTTGGCTAGCTCTCTTCTAATTATTTCTGCCCTAATTTACGATGTGCCACCTCCTAATGACATTAGTGATTCACTGTTTCTAATCATATACACTTCCAGCCTCTGAGACTATGAATATTTTACATAGCAGTTGATTGATATTTATGTACTCAGAATATTTTAAGTTCAAAATTATGTTTTGTGTATGCCTGTGTGTTCTGAGAATTTTATGGGAGATTAAAAGAGAAACATACTGTTTAAAATTCTGTGATCGTGTGCTAAACACTTCTCTCTCCTGCTGCAATTTAGCTCTTCCTAACTTGGCTGTTTAAAAATGATGTTCTCAGTAGTGTTTTAATCCCTGTAGTATGAGTACTACAAAATCCCAAGGAAGCTGAGGAAGAAGAATTAACATGAGTTAAAGACCATTTTGGGTCACATCGTGAAACCTAGGCTAGCCTGGGCTACTGAATGAGACATTATTTTGTAAAACCAAAACTTTGCTGAGGAGATGGCTCACCCAGGAAAGTACTTGCCATGTAATCGTGAAGACCTGAGTTTGGATCCCTAGTACCCACGTAAAAACAAACAGGTGGGCAACTCATGCCTCTCCAGTGCTGGTAAGGCAGAGACAGGAGAGTCCCTAACGTTAATTGACCAGTCTTTACTATAAGCAAGCTCTAGGTTCAGTAAAAGACCCTATCACAAAAATAAAGCTATAAAGAGATCAAGGAAGACATTTGGTCTTGACTACTGGCCTGTGCATGTATATTCCTATGTGTACACATGTGCCTATACAATACATAGACATGTGCACATGCACATGAATGTGAACATATATACACAGACATATGTTCTCCGTTTCCATGCACTGGAAAAATGAAAAATGACAAACCATGGTTTTGGCAGAATCTGACGCATTTTAATATTATTTTTTTTCTTTTTACATTCCAATAGACTATGAAAATGTCTGTGTCTTATGTTAACCATTTAAGCCTCTAACATGTACAGTCCTAGACAGTAGAGACTAGCCAGTTGTGACCATTGCCAACTCATGAGGAGTCTAAATTGAGTTCTACTCACTTATATGAAGCGTGGGTCAGAATCAGCCATTTATCCAACTTTGGTAATTCCTTTTGTAGGACATGATTCTAATTTTGGTACCAGGGCAGCTTATCACACAGATTGAGGGATTCTTTTTGTTTGAAGGCTTTTAATTGGCAGAACAGAATGTATGTTTTGTTTATTAATTACCCAAACATTACACATATTTATCAGTTCCTAATTATTTTTGCAGTTGAAATTTATGGCTTTGGATTTTTAATCACTTCTTCTTTGGGCTCTGCTTCATTTGTTCTATGCCAGGCATCTGTCGTGGTTATGAAGCGCATTAAAGTTACAACACCATAAAACCACATTTATTTTATCTATCCTATATTATTATATAAGGGTCTTTAATCGCCATGCTACCAATATTATGTTACCATGCTATTATGTTTAACTTTTTCTTGTAGTTTTTTTTTTTTACTTTAAATTTTGCTTATCTAGAATTCCAATGTAAATGCTGTGTTTCAAAGCACATTAGGATAGTTTCTCTCAGGGTGTTAGACCACAAATGAATATACATTTGGATTTACTTGCTTCATTTAATTTTACAATTTAGAATCTCTATACTTACATTTGATTCCATTTTATAATAACCTAAAACATGTAGATGTTTCAGTGATAATAATCTAAAATAAAGTATATTTAAATAACTCCATTCTACTAATTTCACCTAACAGTTTTTAAAAGATACTTTATATGTATATTGTTAACCAAAATCCTTACATATTAGTAAATGCATGCAGCAGAGTCTACGGATTCATGTACATGTTACTGTTTTGGGTATAGCCTTAATAAGCTTCTCACTGAGGTTTGAGATAGCCCTTTGTTCTACTTTTCTCTCCTAGGGTATCTGAAAGACATAAGTTCCATCATTTCCATCTCAGGTTAATATCTTTCCCATGTGCATTTGCTATGATGTTATTTGCCATTAAAATCTGATAATCTTGCACTTGGTGTGTCTTAGCATGGGTTAGACTGATTTTCCATGCTAGTATGCCCTTTCAAAATAGAGTTTCAGTTCTTCTCCTCTTTTTTCCAGAAACTTCTTTTGAGTTGTACTTTCAGTAAAGTACTAAAGTAAGTTAACATGTTTAGTCTGTCAGATCTCTTCAAAGAGAATTTGACTAACCATAATTGAAGATACATGCCTCTCAGCTCTCTATCGTTAACAGAACACCTAAATAATTAACTGGTAAGGAGACAGTATGTGTTTGGTAAGAGTTTTAAGGTTTCAGTCTGTAATTGAATGGACTCATCTGTTAGGATAGAGGCTAGCAATGACATGAGCAGATGACAGGCAACTGCTCATTCTTCTTGCAGTCCAGAAACTAGAGAGAAAGAGTCCATTCCACCTACCATCTCTGAGAGTAGACTCTTGTCTGGAAGTATTGGCTTTGGGGTACATTCAACCCCCACACAACAGCAAGTGTAATGTATACTTCTTTGAAATCATATTTGAAGGTTGTATATTCAGTCTGTGTCAACTGGTTCCATTTCTTTCAACTTTCCCCAAAGTATGTGTTTCAGAACCCTGAAAATAAATATTGGGTGTGAGTGTTAAGTTATTGTTTGTGTATGTCCTTTTTTTAAAATTTTTTTCAGTCAATTGCATAATTCACAATGCTACTAACTGGTTTAGTTGTAGAGAAAACAACTTTATTTTGGCTCATGATTTTGGAAGTGAAGAGCTTAGAGGCCAGAAGTGAAGTTGTTTTTTTTTTTTTTTTTTTTTTTTTTTTTTTTTTTTTTTTTGAGAAAGGTTATCTTCCCTTTAATTTCTTTTCTTTTTTTTTATATTACATTCTTTCTTTTTTTTTCTTTTTACTGGATATTTTCATTATTTACATTTCAAATGTTATCCCCTCTTCAGGTCTCCCCTTCAGAAACCCCCTATTCCATACCCTGGAGATTTTTTTTTCTGACAGCATACTGAAGAGATACAGAGCATCCCTTGCAGAAGACAGGGGCCAGTAGTGTGTATTGCCATATGGCTAAGTCTTCTTAGGAAACTGCCATTCTTCAGTCATAGGCTCTATCATCCCATAAGTTCTAATCAAATCTCTTTAAATATTTTTTAAACATTAAACAGTAGTAGATTCAGAACTCCCCCTACAAGGGGGGATTAAATGTCACAAGAGAACATTTGAGGACACATTCCAACACAACCCTGGCCCACTAACTTTATGGATTAGTTCAATTAGATGATTCATTGGAAGTATGCTTGTCTTAGTCAGGGTTTCTATTCCTGCACAAAACATCATGACCAGAAAGCAAGTTGGGGAGGAAAGGGTTTATTCAGTTTACACTTTCACATTGCTGTTCATCACCAAAGGAAGTTAGAACTGAAACTCAAGCAGGTCAGGAAACAGAAGCTGATGTAGAGGCCATGGAGGGATGTTACTTACTGGCTTGCTTCCCTTGGCTTGCTCACCTTGCTTTCTTATAGAACCCAAGACTACCAGCCCAGGGATGGCACCACCCACAATGGGCCCTCCACTTGATTGCTAATTGAGATTACAGCTGGATCTCGAGGAGACATTTCCTCAAGGGAGGCTCCTTTCTCTTTGATAACGCCAGCTTGTGTCAGTTGACACCAAACCAGCCAATTCTGAAACATGGATTATGTGTTTAATGGGTACTCCTACTCTAAACATATTCACCTCTCAATGTGAAATAAAGGGTGATAACTCATTTGCCATGGAACAGTCAACCAAGTTATCTAAGTGTTAGAAAATGTTTAATGTTCTCCTGTTCTCTGGAAATGCCATACTAAGAATGGCATTGTAGTAATTAACCCAGTGATACTTCCTTTTCAGCTAAGTAGCTTACTCTCCTTATAAAATTGCTTATGACATCTTATAAAAGAATACTACACTCAGAAAACCATATTTGTTCTTTCCCAGGGGTTGCCAGAATGATGGTAATACTTTTAATTTACAGAGATTTTTTTTGTTCGTTAAGCTTATTAATAATTTTTAACTATATGATTAAATTGGGATTTGTAATTTGTTTTCAACTGGGTTTTGGAATGAAAACATCAGAACGAACTTTGAGTTTTATTTCCTGGATGGAGTAGTTTGAACATAAACTGAAGACTAAGTATGGTTATCATCACCGTTTCTCTCTAGCAGTTGCAAGCAGGGATTTTTTTAAAAAGTGATTTTGTAAATATGCTTTAATCCTATTCTTTCCTTAGATAGATATTTTTCTTTTTTCTTTGGATTTGCAAGGGCTGTTTGTTTTCTTCAATGAATCACCATTAAGGGTTTGAATCAGACTGAAATCAGAACACTGTTTGTGAATACACTAAATTCCTGAACCTCATCAAACTTTCAAATTACCTCGAGCTTCTAATTGAGGCTGAATGTCAGCTCGGGAGAGTGCTGATTGCACTGTTCCCTTTAGTCCCACTTGTGCGATGCATATTGACTAGCAAAGGTAGGGCAGGGTTTTCCTACCTGAAACTGCTCAAATGGGCTCAACTCCATTCACTTTGGGTCACTACACAGAAGCATGTATTTAATTTAAGTGAAATTGTACTATCTTTGAGGACTACTGAGAACATGTACCATAAAATTTACCATGACAATTATATAAAATATCTCATCTATGGTGACGTATTCCACAGTTTCCAAAGAAAGTAGAGCTAGCTCAGATTACCACAGTAGAGATCCCAGGAAAACCTTTGATCTTCCGTGGAACTCCTTCATCTGTGATGTGCTTCTAATCTTTAGTTTTGTGGTTGATAAGATGAAGGGCAGGGATCACACAGCAGGGACCTCATCACCTTAGAGAACAGAGCAGAACTCTGAGTGGTCTTGAGAATTTAAAGAGATGGCCAGAGCTGAGTCAAGTAGATATCTACTGAGCCAGAAAAGTAAGTTATCCTTAACCTCTCAGATGACTAATATATGTAAGCTACACAAGTGACAGTTTAAAATTAAACAAGGAGTCAGCTGACATCCCTCATGCACAAAATAAAACAAAGTAATGAGTCAGCAGACATCACTCATGAAGGAGGGAGAGCCTCCACTGAGTGCCCTGGTAGAGGAAGGACTCAAAATGTGAATGGAGTCTAAATCTCAGCTGGGACATGGAAATGACTGAGCCTCCTTTGTACATACAGTAAAGTGTGGTTCCTTGTCTGCTGTACCTTACATTCTGATGCTGGTGGTGCTGGTGGTTGTGATGGTGATGAAGATGATGGTGATGGTGATGATCATGAAAGAATAATTGAAAAGTAGAGTGAGCATCAAAGAAAGGTATAGGAAAGGACCGTAAGACTGAGCACATGCAAAGAAACTTAATTCTTAGTGAAGGTCAAGAAAGACCTCTCAAGGAGTCACTTAAATGCAGAAATGAAGGGTAGCACAAGTTTGTTTAGTAAATGAGGAGGAGGCAAGAGTGTTGTGTTGCCAAGATTATTCTGGTTTGAGGGAAAATGTAGGAAGAGTAAATGGCCTGTGGCTGGTGGGAAGGAATGCCACACTGTAGAAACAGCGAGGACCTTGAAATGCTTACAGAGAGAAAAGCTCCAGAAAGTAAAGCCTGTTGCACAAGTTGAGCAGACAGCTTTTAAGGAGCTATGCAGGCCCCGTTGAGGATTTGGGTCATATTTCTACAGTGCTACAGAATTAGAAGGTGAAAACAAAGTGGCATTTCAGAAGTATGTAGCATCCGTGACTGATTCTAAAAGGTGCACACATTTGCTATGCACAGATCACCTTCACAGTCTCAGATTCTCATCGGCTCACAAAGGCACTTACAGTCGTGTGCCATTTGATGGTGAGAAATGTTCTCAGAAGAATGGAGTAAAGCAATTTTATAGAGTGGATAGCATAGAGTGTATTTCCTTAGCTAGTATAGCCTTCTACACACCCAGTCTGTGAGGTAGGTATAGCTTAAAGCTCCAGTGTTGTAAGCCTGCACAGAACACTGTGTGGGAAAGTAGGGTTCTGAGATGCCTGATCAGACAAATATGCAGAGCACTTGCCATGAAAGGAGCGTGTCAGGCTGGGGTGCTGGGCTGAGTCAGTAAGAAGCCTACGTTGTTGCTGTTAGCCACTGAAGACTCTACTCCCAATGTACATGTAGGCTATTGAACTCAACTCCCTTTTCAGGGGTTGTATAGGTGGCACAGCTTTTAATAAAACTCACTGCTCTTGTAGGGTACTACACTTGGCTTCCTACCACCCATATGGAAGTTGCAACCATCTTTAACCTCAGTTTCAACTGATTGGTGCTTTTTTTTTTTCCTACACAGGCACTAGGCAAGCACACACTATACATACATGTATGCAGGCCAAATATTCATTAAAAATAAAATAAAAATAATAGATACAACTTCATTTTTTTCAGCAGTAAATTAGCCTTTGCTTTTTATAACATTACTTTATACACTTTTAAATTAACTTTTATTTCTTTTGTGATAACTAAAAGTACTTAGGAACACAAATATTTTATTTTAGTAATTATATATGTTTTCCAGCTGAATTTGTTTAACCTTTAAAACATTTTTCTTAAAAACTAAGAGAGACATATGCAGATAAACTCAGGCTTACCCAGGTGGGTAGTGCTATCGTCTATATTCATTGGAAAATCTTTGTGGTAGTGTAGCAGTTCGAATAAGCATGGCCCTCATAGGCCCATAGGGAGTGGTACTCTTAGGAGGTGTGGCCTTCTTGGACTAGGTGTGGCCTTGTTAGAGGAAGTGTGTGTCACTAAGAGTGGGCTTGGAGGTTTCAGATGCTCAAACCAGGCCCAGAGTCCCTCTCTTCCTGCTCCCTTCAGATCTAAATGTAGAACTCTCAGCTCCTGCTCCAGCACAATGACTGCATGCAATCACCATGCTTTCTCCCATGCTAACCATGGATAAAACTTCAGAACTGGGAGCCAGCCCCAGTTAAATGGTTTCCTTCATAAGAGTTGCTGTGGTCATGGTATCTCTTCACAGCAACAGAACCCTGACTAAGACAGGTAGTGACACCTGCAGAGCTATCATCCCCTGAGAAGCTCTTTCTTTACACCACTTGTAATCAGTAAAAAGGATGCATTCCAAAATGTAAGAAAGAGTAAGGGTCTTTCTAAAATTGCAGTAAAATGTGGTTAGTATATAAACCAGTAAGGTAGCCACTTGTTGCTACTATTAAGTATTTGATGTGACACATAATTTTCTTACTATACTTCTTTAAAAAATATTTGTCTATTTTTATATTATGTGGGTCTCTGTGTGTGCATGTGTGTGCATTTATGTATGGTTGTGCATCATGAGTATGTATGAAGTCCATAGAAGCAGAAGAATGCATTGGATGCCCTAGAACTGCCATTACTGATGGTCAGAAGTGAGTGCTGGGAGCCAAACACAGGACATGGATGAGAGCAGTCAGTTAACCAGTAAGCCAGCTCTCCAGCTTTATGTTACTATAGACAGTATATAACCATCTTAGTAGTTACTATAGTGTGCATATAGCTGGCAGCACGTTAGACTTGTATTTTTATACACCCCAGGATTTATACACTTATTTTCTACACCCCCCAATATTAGTTACTCCTGTTAGTGCTGTGAACAAATGTGCAACAGAAATAATTGCAGGATTTAATTTGAGCCACAGGGTAAATATGAAGTTTAGATGCCTCTTGACTTGCAAATAAAGATGGCAATTCAGCAGCAAAACAGGGAGTTTGAGCTAAATGGAAAGGTAGGAAACTAATATTTTAGATATGAAGATTATATAAATGGCACCTAGCACAGTTCTGTTAAGTTCACCTGACAAGAGTGTTAGGTTCAGTCCCAAAGTATCTTATCAGAGATGAAGGGAGAGGGAGAAGACAGAGGATATGAGGGAGTGAACAGAGAGACATCTGCAAGAGCTGAGTTAAAGGTGTCAAGGAAAAAGTTTATTTCAAGATGTAGGTAAAGGGTTAACTGAGACAAGTACATCCTATACTTAAATAACATGACAACAGGAAAGTGTTGATGTTGGTCACCCAAAATCCTTTCTGACCTTGACAAGAACAATTAGCAAAAATGCAAATACCACTTATCCATATTTTTGGCAAAGAAAGCTTACACCATTATTTAATTATGAAAAATTGAACAAATAGTTTTCAAGGGGCTGCAACCCACAGGTTGATGACGTTTGCTTTAGAAGTTGCATCCCGTTTACCTTGAATGGTGGGTTATGTAGGATGAAAACTGCCAACTTAGACCTACAAGTAGATGTGTAGGCAGTATGATCTCTAGTCAGTGAACATATGAACAAAAATAGATATCAGAGGTAGGTGTTGATTTATTTAGAATATGTTATAATTTAGTGATCTTTGAGTAATCAAATAAAATGCACAGTAGATAGTTGAAAATAGGAATCTGAGCTTCAGAGCAGATATAAGAAGTAGAGATAGATTTAATAATAATATAGTGATTGTAATGACTAACCAGATTGTGGTAATATGTCTCTAGGAAAAATTGTAGAATGAAAGAAACAAATTGAGATTAAAATAAAGGTAATTTCAGTAGGCCTGGAGAGATGTCTAAGTACTTAAAAGCACTTGCTGTTCTTGCAAAAGACTGGGCTTTGTTTTATAGCTCTCTCTCTCTCTCTCTCTCTCTCTCTCTCTCTCTCTCTCTCTCTTTCTCTCTCACATGAGAGCGAGGCAGAGACAGAGAGACAGAGACAGAGAGACAGAGAGATACCCACATATACACACATGCATATAAATAAAAAATAAAATAAATCTGAGAATAAATTTAAGAACGTTTTATGCTTCATTCAGAGTTCTGTTGTAAAAGCTTGTTTGTTATAAAACTTATTGCTTTAAAACCAAGTGCAATAATGTAAGGAATTATGTTTTTTAAAAATATTATATTTGAAAGTTTTCAAAGTATTTTACATAATATCCAAGTCCAAAAGGCAATGATTATTTTTCAATCATTTAAGAATGGAGTAATTATTCCTTCAATTTATTTTTTAGGTAAATTAAGACCAGTTTTTCCCAGTATTTTTATTTACTTTTTTGGAAGTAAAATGACCTTAACTTAAAACCACTGTTTAAAAGAACAAGTTGACTTTCCTAATCCAATAAACTGTACATTTGATTTGTTTTTTCATCCCAGAATTTCTGTTTCCAAGAGTGACTTAGTGTAAGAAATTATTTAGATGGATGTGTTTGGCTTAGTAACCTAGACTTCTCCAGACTTATAAAAATATGCTTTAATTAAATTTCTCAAATACAATGGGTATTAACTTCATAATCTTATTTCAGTTTCGTATATTTTATTGCTTTAAGTTCCTTGAGAACATTTAGCTAGCAGTTTATAACTTACAATTTGAGTTGTTGTGCTAGTTAATTCTTACCACAGTTCTGTGACCTGGGTGTTAGAAGTGTCACTTTAGGGAATGGGAGTCAGCTCAGAAGACCAGTGTCCATACCCACAGCTAGTAAGGATGCCCCCACATCAGCTCCCCATTTCCTGTATGCAGAGCTCTCCCATTCTACCCAGGGAATTCTAAGTGTTCTCTGTGTTCCGGTTGAGTTGTTCTCATTTCTCCCATAAGCATATATCGATTTGGGAATCATACCAGGTACAGAAAGCCACAGGGCATGTCTGATCATCAGGTCTCTGACTCCCCCAACTCATATCTTGTTTTAAAGTAGGCACAAATAGGGCATTTGTATGAATTTGAAGCATTGCTACTTTTGGGGGGGGGGGGAATGTAAGACAAAGGAAGGTTATTTTCATCTCAGTTCCTGGCTGGTCACAGTGTTCCATGCCACAGAAAGCTCTGAATGATTCCTTCAGAAGAGAGACTGAAGCCAAGATTTAGCCCTCCTCCTGGCCTGGACTGCAGCTGCAGGCAGGTTGGCCTCCCTCTGGGCAGTCAGGTCTTATTAGGTCAGCTGCAGGCCTCCTCCTAGTTGGAATGCAGAATGAGAATCATAGACATGAAAGGGCAGAAGAGTCTCTCTCTCTCTCTCTCTCTCTCTCTCTCTCTCTCTCTCTCTCTCTGTATGGTTTTGGGTTTTTTCTTTTTCTTTTCTTTCTTTTTTTTTTTACAATTTTCAAGTTTTACATAATTGGAAGCTTTATGCATGTATGCTGTTAGGGACAATTTATTTGCTTTGTAATATCCAGGCTACAGTCTGCGTCATTCATCATTGGGCAATTTCCTTCAGTTTATAAACTTATGCATACTTTCACAAAGCTAACTAGGATTAGCCGGTCACTGAATGTCCCCTCCTGATATGATCAAGAACAGCCATAAAAACAGGGGTAGCAGGTTGCCATGGGAGCAGGTGGCATGCAGAGTAACTGTTTTTATATAAACAAAAACACTACGCTATGAAATCATGTCAGAAACTATAACATTGCCAAATGCAGTGAGGTTGGTGTATGCCTTTAATCCCCAAACTGGAAAGCAGCGGATCTCTGTGAATTTCAAGCCAGCCGGATCTACCCAGTGATTCTCAGGCCAGATGGATTACACAGTGAGAGACGCTGTCTCAAAACGAACAAATAAACAAACTATAAGGTCAGTTGTGTTTCCTGACTAAGCCCTGGTGAGAGTCTTGCATGGGCATACAGTAGCCACCACTCAGGCAGTGGCTCATCGTTGCTGTCCATAGATAGCCTCATTACACAAGCACAGTGACTTAGAACAAATGCCCAGGGACAGCTTACAGGATACAAGATCAGCTTAAATGAAACAGAGAAATTAACCTTACTAGTAAGCGAAATATGCTTCCTAGCAGGAGGGGAACTCTTTTTCCGGATATGTAAGTTTAATCAGGCAGGTCAACAATACCAGGAGGGAAGGTTGCCAGGAGAAGACATGAGATTATTGGCAGGGGAAGTAAGCTTTCTGGGGAGGCCCAGTGGAAATGTGTATTATCCCCAAGATTGGAGGGCCCATGGATGCTTATAGAATACAAGCCTTGTGTTCTATGCAGAAGATCTCTGGGTAGTGGACTGTCTACATGTTTCTGCATGCTGCTTCTTAAGGAGAAGGCATTTTGTGTTAGACTGCATATGCTGTGGCATAATTAGCTTGCTCTGACCTGATAGTCTTGTGTTCTAAGAACTACCCAAGGGAGTGGAAAGCAGTACGCTCTCCAGGAAGTACTTGTCTGCTTAGCTCACACTGTACTAGTAAGGAGTTAACTTTATCTGGACACTATGGCTTGGCCTGCTTGAAGCATTCCCATTGATTCTTGGGTCTTCCCAGCCTCTGGAAGGGAAGGGTCACTTCAGTTGTGGCATTTATGTCCTACTTATTTTAGGGACAATGTGTTCACCAAATATCATGTCCTGTGTATAGCCAAACTGCGGAACTGTTATTCATGTAGGCATACATTATAATGGCTGTGATGTTCCTAAATGGTGGAAATTGTTCAACTTTTTTAAAGTCTTGGGGCACCATTTTTGTATGTTACTTCCCCAAATGTTGTTCATTGTGTAGTTGAGATATCTGCATGTTTTCTATGCTATTTCAAATACTGATGGTCTTTCCTCAAACACTGTGTTGTGGTGGTCAATATTAGCTACTCTCCCCAAAGCAGAGTCAATACAAGGTCTGGGTGAGCATATCCCCAACTTGCTATATGTTATGGTGAGCTACAAAGTAAGACTCTTTGTAGCAAATCTTTATATTAGGAAATATGATGTAAAATTGAAATATATCAAAGAAATATAAGAATATTAAATTTAGACTTTATACAGATATTTTTGAATGAGTAGATAAGCAAGAATTTTTATTATTAATGGAAGAATGGTTTTATATAACCTCTGATCCAATAAATATGGCCATAATGTTGTTAAATATCACCAACAGGTGAGAATTCAATGTGATAGGAATGCCCCTCTAGGAAGCACTTCTTGTTTAGCTGGCTGACTTAGTTGAATCTCTGTACCCATTTAATGCAACATTGTCAAGTAAAAAGAGAGCCATATGTTGATGAGAGAAGACCCAAAGGCAGAGAGGCAAGAGGCAACTTCTTATGGGTTGTTCTTCACTTTGCTCAGAACAGTTCTGGAAGTAATACATAGTTGGTCTGTGTCCTGAACTATGATCATGATTGTATACTAATGAGGATCCTGATATCAACCTTCACCTTGAATAAGAGCAAGCCACTTCATGAAGAAAAGACCACTTGAGGAGCTCAATGACAGTCCCTATGACTGGTTATTCTGAGGACTCACCGAGTCAGTCATCTAGAATCCCTAAGAACCAGTGTTTCACTGCAAATATTTTCAGAGGAAGAAATTAGAAACCATCCACAGTCTTTCTAAAGACTCAGTTTAGGTGACGTATTATCTAGTACTAGAAATAAAAAGCTAGGAGAGGGTATTTTGTGGTAGCAACACACACAAGAATGAGTCAGAATTTCAGAGTCCAGGTGTCACCAGAGGGAGGGAAGAGGCTTGGAAGGTAAAATAATAAAGGAAAATATGACCACAGATGTTCTTAAATGTATATCAGAGGGGAATGACAATAGATCATACAAGAGATTGAGCTGGTGTGATGAATTCTTTTTTCCTATTATTTGATCCATGCTGGAAAATATGAATCATGACATTTATATGGAATAATAAATATGAAGTAAAAGCACTTAGCTACAAGTGGTACATTAGGAAACTAATGATGCGGACTCTGCCTTATCATGGCTTCAGTTTTAATTATTTGCTTCCCAATCCCTGGAGTCAACTCTTACTTTGCTTATTGAATAAAACATCCAGTGTGTTTTCATTTGTTGAGCATATGGTAGAGAAGCCAGTTGCAAGGAACATTAAAAAAAGTCCAGCCAGGTCTCATGAAACCTTTAGATACCTGTGCTATTATAACAGGAAAATTCAGTAGAAAAAAAAATCTCATCATACTGGAACATGAAACATTGTTGAACACGCAGAACCACTGTCATAGCATATGACTACCTGCAGTCAAACTACCTGGCATGGTTCAAAATCAGTACTGTCTTTTTAAAACTATCCCATCACATATTTTTGGAATTGACTACTTTTTTTTTTCACACTGATATTAGTGTAACTTGTTGAGAACCTAGTATACAGTGTTATTATTTCTTTAGTATTGTTCTTGTAGATATTTTGCTAGCTATAGCAAAAAAAATGTTGTATTAGTCATGGTTCAATAGAGGGACAGAGCCATAAAAATGAATGTCTATTATGAAGTAGATTTAGTAGTCTAGCTTACATGATACAGGTTGGGTAATCTAACCATGGCTGACTATGTACCGGATAGGCCAAGAACTAGAATCATTCTCGGTTTACAAGGCTGGATGGCTCAACAGCCCAATCTGGCAGTGCAGGCCTGGAGGGTGAGTGGGCAACCCCTGGTGTTCTGTACACATTAGAAGGCCAAAGATGCTGGGTTCTAATTTAGTAGAGGATGGCAGCAACAGAGCGGATGTCCTCACAGGCAAGAGTGAAAGTGGATATGCAAAAACAGCACTACCCTTCCGTCCGATTTGCACTTCCTCTTTTGTGAGCATGTAGGCTGCAGCATTAAGAAGTAATGCAGACCCCCACAGTCTGATGGTAACCTATAGCACCATTAGAAAGATATACAGATGAATATAATATAGCTGTTGTCAAAAATTGTGTATTACACAATTGTGTAATTGTGATTACAGGCAATCAGATGATCAATGCTATGGGGAAGAAATGATTTCAAATGAAGTCATTTCTACAATATATCCATTTACCTTTTGGGAAGATATACTCATTTTTTTTTATCTATGTGGTATAAAGAAAAAGTGATACAGGTATCTGATTTTTATTCATAATCACACACTCATTTTCATGTAATTATGAACTCTTTTCATTTTGTATGTGATAGGTCCCCACAGTAACGAACCTAGTATTGAAATTTTAAATGTAGTGTGAAGAGTTTAAAGCAAGAGAGTATGTCATTAAAATTGATTCTGTAAAGTAAGAGCAAGAAATAAGTGAGATGGAAGTATATATTTTCAAATGCTGTATGTTTGAAAGAAGGACCCTATATCTATAGGTGTAAAATTTTTCCATATTTTCAATTGTTTAGCAATCCTGTCTTCTATGTTGACTGTTTAGGCTCCACACAAAGTGGTATAGATCTCTTTATGCATCCTGGTAACCCCAAATAAATTTTCAATGGATGTTAGAAAACCATTGAGTGAACAGGCAATCAGATGATCAATGCTATGGGGAAGAAATATTTGTGTGTAAAATAAAGTGGGAAAGAAAGCTAAATAGAAAGTTCTTGCAAATGTCAAGAGAAGTTTTTGTGTGGATGAGGACAGTAAGGCTGAAAAGCATGCTGTCTCTACTTTATACAAAATATTGGAAAAAAATTACTTACGTTCAAACCTGGACAAGTAATGAAGAAATGACTAATAAATACTGCAGTTTTGCCATGTACCACTCACAAAATTTAACACACACACATGTATGCATGTATGTACATATATATGACAATATATGTGTATATATGTGTATATATGTTGTCTCATATGTATGTGCATATAATATGGTTTCAAATCACAGTAACTAAAATAGTGATAATGGAAAAGGAAAGAAGTTGCCAGGAAGCTAATAAATGACAAGGGCATAGTAAGTTCAGACAGAGATCCTCCACCAGTATTTGAAGCATCATGAATTGAGCATCTGAATTCTGGAACTTATGAAAAATATCTAAAACTTTGGAATCAGGGAGTAAACTCAGTTATTCAAAAACGAAAACAAAAAATGGAGATAATTATAAAAACCTTAGTCCTACTTTTCTTGGTTGATGGGGAAAATAAAACTAATGATGGACCAGAAAAGGCAATAAGACAACTGGAGAAAATGCCCAAAATAGTGCTGATGTACAAACTCAAGAAAATGCTTTTCAAAGAAAAGATTGAGCAACAGGCGCTTATATGGAGAATAAAACAGTGAAGATGAAAGTGAAAAACAAAGTTCAATAACAACACAAATGTTATGGATGTAAAGAAGAACAAAGTGCAATAGTGACACAAATGTTATGGATGTAAAGAAGAACAAAGTGCAATAGTGACACAAATGTTATGGATGCAACCAGCCATTTAAATGCTTTCTGGATCTAAGGCCTACTCCATTAGATGAAACCCATTCCTGGAACTGTTAACAGGGAAAGAACTGTGGCTAGATAGGTCATAGATCTAAAGGGAGAGAACCAGATACTACTAATCTGCTAAATAGACATAGTATTAAAAATGACTCCTAAGGTTGCAATAGGTGACAGTTAACACAGAGACGCTCTACTCATCAATATGCAGAGAATAAGAGACTGTGGGGTGATCAAACCTAAATGGAACATACATATAACATCCCTCCCACCAAGGCCCAGAGAACTCAGAAGAGCATAGGGAAGAGCCAGAGGTGGTTAGTGACTTTCAGAAAACAATGCTTTTAAGCATAACAAGGCAGATGCACATAGAAACTCATGGAGATATTGACAGCACCCATGAGGCTCATGCAAGCTCAAATTAGACAAAATCCTATCGTGGAAGGCAGGAGGTGGCACAAAATCCGATCACGACGTGAGCTATTGGCATTCAATAGCTGCTGGGTGAGAGTGAACAAAGTCTTTTTAATGGTGTGACCCCTAGTAGGTTGACCACATTTTAGGATAGGCCCCAATAACGAGAGTGGTTTGCTAACACAAACTGTACTTAATGGAGTGAGAAAAGAGAAAAAAATAGAAGTGTCTTTTCATGTAGCTCTGATAAAATAATCTGACAAAATGGGCTATTTTGGCTCTCAATCCCACATATATAAATATATAAAACTAATGAAATGTTATAATACTTACATTAAAATAATTTCCTAGGTCTATAATGTATTCTTATCTTTTTAACTATAAAAAAATTTATAGTTATTTTATTGCTTTAGAGTATTTTGTGACAGGACAAGACAGTGCAGATGTCTATTTGTCTTCTACTCTTTATGAGGCCACTTCAGATTTAACTAGAATTTGTTCTTCTTGATGAAGAATCCCATGGAAAATTATTCAGCTCTATGCTAGAAACACAAGGTCAAGATGTCCCAGCTAACTTTGCTTCTGTTAAACTTCTTGTGAAAGCCTCCCTTTCCAAGTAACTGCTTATCTTAGCATCTGTTAAACTGCCTGCTTACACAAAATCTCCCCTCACAGCTGCCCAATGAGATACCAGGATGTGTGTTTTGCATAAAAAAAACCTTGCTCATTATTCTTGTGTTCTGAATAACTGAATGTAATCTCAGCTGGCTGAAATAAAAACTTTGTATTGGCTATAAAATATCTCTGCAAGGTAATTCTGGTGGGCTCCTCAAAAATTAAAAAGTCAGAAAAATTTCTGAAAGCTCATGGTTGCAGAGGACAAATATAAATAAAAAGCCAAGAGACATAATGGGCATCTTTTAAAATATGAAGTGACAAGCTTTCTTTAACTCAAAGATGAATTCAACAGGAATGATAATTGTTGAACAAGTTATTTTATACAGCAATTTTAGAATTGACAGATATGATTGCTAATTTATATTAACCAAATAAATAATTGTGTGCTTTTGTCATGAAGGAGTTATTATCTATGTTTTCTATCACCCATTTAGGACTTTATGCTTTTCTAACTAAATTATACTCTTGTACTTTAAACACACTTACGTGGGAGAAGACAGTGATGGTCAGTGTTGATTGTCAACTTAGCAGGATCTGAAATCAACTCAGAGACAAGCCTCCAGGTAAGCATGTGAATGATTACTGACTTCAAGTTAGCCTCTGGGTTTGCCTGTGCTTGACAATTTGATTAGGTTCATTTAGATGGACAGACCTACTCTGAAGGCACATGGCGTCTGTTCATGGACTAGAGTTCTAGACTGACTGAGAAGGTGAATAAGAGGTGTGTACCAGCATTCATTACTCTTTGCTTCTTACATATGTATGAAATGTGAAGAGCTGACCTCCCCACCTTGGTAGACTGTATGTAGAATTGTGAGCCAACATAGCTCTTTTTAATCAGGTTATTTTTTTTTATCAGAGTTTCATGAAAAGTCACTAAGACACAAATGAATAATTTAAAACTGATGATATCTTTGAGCACTTTTGATTTTATTATAATTAATTTGAGTGGTCTAGGGAGTTTAAAATTTACAGTCTGTGATCTGTTCTAATAGGAAGCTACAAAGACTTCTAAAAAAAAACAAAAAATAAAAATAAATGCCATTAACAATAACAGCAAACTAACCAACAAAAGACTCAGTTGAAAGTGTTAGCTTTATGATGATCCCGTGAAAGCGTTTTTACATTAATGTTGTTTTCTTCTGAGTTGATGAACTGTTTCTGCTGGTGAAAGAGCTTGTTGCACAGGACTGAGGATCTGAGTTCTATCCCAAGAACCGTGTAAAGAGGAAGGAAAAAGTAGACTCCACAAAGTTGTTCTCTCACCTCCAAACATGTATTGTGGCACAAGCATGTTCCCACCCAAGCACACATTCATTCCCATAATAACTTTAAAATCTAAAAATACCTGACAGTGTTTTTCTGATCTCTGAATCATTTTATGTTGGCATTTTAAGTATTTATTGCAAATATTAGAAAAAAAACCTGTCTAATCCCATGCCAGATCATTACCTAGATTGGCAAATACAACTAGCCTTCCATTCTATGTCACTAGAAGAGCATGGGGAGTCTTAGCTCTCAATGTGGATGGATACAATTCTTTACAAGGCCACTTCAGATTTAACTAGAATTTGTTCTTCTTGAAGAATCCTGTGGAAAATTATTCAGCTCCATGCTAGGAAAGCAAAGTTAGCTGGGGCATCTTGAACTTGGGTTCCTATACAGACATATACAGAACTCACCCTCCCATTTTGCCTAAAACTGAAGCTTCATGAAAACAGAAACTACCTCACTTGTTCTCATGGCTTCCCTGCATTTTTAATGCCCATAAAAATTTGTTACATGGAACAAACTCAGTTACTGTGAATCTTCACAGTAATTTTATTTTATTTTAATTTTATTGTTGTCTCCCCAATGCAAAAGTCTTAACACTAAGATATGTTTGACTTCACGACTGGTATGACGATGCTATGTTTATCAGGTTTATTAATTCAGAACTTCATGTTTGGGTTTCCTTTTTTTTTGTCTGTTTTAAGATTTTTACTTCTCCAACTTACATAAGTAATTAGAAATCAGTAGATGGTATTTGGTTTGCACAGTACATTTGGAAGACTGTTGTAGACCAAATATGGAAATGAGAGTAGAGAAATTGTAAGTCAATGTTAATTACAGATTTGTATTGCAGCTTAAACCTCCCATTATTCACAAAGACTAAAGATGATTGTTTCTTGAAGGATTGAACATTTTCCATGGCTATCATTGTGGGGGAGAAAAAGCAAGCATACACAAACAGTGGTGGAGAACAGTGCATGGTGACGATCAGATGCACCACAGCAGTGAGCTGCCTCATGGGCCAACTATACAAATATCAGATTCTCAATATTAGAAAAATTATTTTATTCATCAACCATGGTTCATTATCTATTGTAAATACTACAAAAGCAACTATTTACAGCATGGGCCTCCTTCCACATGATGTACCATCACGTTTTTGAGCCCACGCTGTTGTTATTTCTGTTACTTTTTTGTTTTGAATCTCTGTTCTCGTTTATTAAAGATATGCCTAGATCATAGCTCCTACATTCTTCTATCCAATGGGCATTTGAGATTAGACTTTCTAGAACCGTCTGAAATATTTAGAGCTGAAGGTTTTTATTGTTATTTCATTTTATGAATGAGGCCCCAAGAGATATGCTAAAACTCATTGACTTATCTGTCTCTTTATCACATCTTTATTTAATGTGTGCACTGCTCACCCAAGACTCACTCAGTGGTTACCTTGGCTGTCAAATTGACTGCTGTGACATTAAAGTACTTTCATTGCAGGAGCCTTTATTTTGCTTAATAATGAGCCCATGCTTGAAGCATATGGTTGTCAGCAATTTAGATGTAGCAGATAAGAATGACAATATGCTTTTGTTAAATGAAAACATAGAAGTTCTCAACATAGAAAGTAAAAAATCAATTGTAAAGACAGAGTGTGTTGAAGGTGTCCTTCCAAGCATCTTTTTCTCATTGTTTGTCACTTATTTGGGGGAAGGGGGTGGAAGAACACTGTTACTTAAGAGTTTCTTCATGGGCAACTTAAAATAAATAAGAACTTAACCTTTCCTTGGCTTTCAATCATTTGGGATCCTACAGAGGAGACATCACTTAAAAGTTGGATGTCTAATGTCATTTGGATGTGTAGCTACAAGGAGAGGAACAATTAGTACTGAGTAAGAATATCAACAGCAAACCTCAGAGGGTCTGTTTTCTATTGAGCTTACCAAATTATCAGTAACCAGGGTTGGAGCCTTAATTACAAGTTTGCCCTCCAAGAAGTTTGCTACTACTTACAAGAGCCTTTGAAATGTGCTTCTTTAGGGTTGAGTCAAAAAGGAAAGGTTTTTTTCTGTTGCTGACAAATGAAAAGCAGTCATTTGTTTAAAATAAAAAATAAATAATAAAATAAGTAAAGTAAAATAAATAAAACAAATTGTAAAATTATTACAAAGAATAGTAAAAATGAAATAAAATGTAACCATCCTTTGAAAAGAAGACATGAATTATGCAAGGTCCTATTTGCACTTTGCCTTATCTGTACACCAAGTCCAGTGTGATGGAACTTCACAGAGGACAGGTTTTCGTAGCTCTGTGCAGCCCAGTCTTGGGTTTTATTCATGACAATGTTATTTGGACTCCACTGGGTATGATTTTCCCCGAATTTTAATTCTGGCACACATGGAAAGCCTTTGAGCTCTAAATCCAGTCAGTATTCCTAAAATATCTAGGCCCTTCATCTGTCTCTCTTGAAAGGGCTTCAAACCAAAATGAAATGTTCCTTTTATATTCCATTCAAGACCAAGGCCTTGTCACATCCTCAAGTTCACTTATTTGAGAAGACAAAGCTAAAATGTTCAGGTACGCTTTGCTCTGCTGTTAGACCAGGGTGCTTCTCATACTGTTTGACAATAGAGCAGACAGTATTTACAGGACTTGAAACTACTGTGGAGTATTTGTGGACAGTGGTTGCAGTAAGAAAATAGACCTGTTTAGGGGAACACCATAGGCAAGATAGTCACAAGGAGCTCTCTGTCTCTCTGTCTACCTAGGAAGAGAATATGCTAGGGTTATCACATCTGGTGCCCACATGTTTCAGCTGGGAAAACATGTTCAGTCACATAAAGGCTTAGACTGAGGGTTAGGCCTGTTAAGGATTTAGACATAAGGGATCTAAAATGTCAGCCAATGAATTACTTAGTTTCTAACTCTATAAAATATTAGAATAGGCAATAAAACTCAGATGTAACTCATATTTTCATGCACTGCCATTTTTATTTTTTCTTTTATTTTTTTGTGTTGAGATAGAGAAAGAGGAAGACGTAGAAGGGGAGGGGGAAGGGAAAGAGAGACAATAAGGAGGACGGAGGAGAAGAAGAAGAAGAAGAAGGAGGAGGAGGAGGAGGAGGGAGGAGGGGGAGGAGGGGGAGGAAGAAAGAAGGAGAACAAGAAGAACAAGAAAAAAGAAGAAGAGCAACAACAAGAGGAAGATGGAGGAAGAAAAAGAGGAAGAAGCAGCAGCAGCACACATGGGGAAGTCAGAAGTTAATTCTCTCCATACACAGCATGGAGTCAAGGAGTTTAAGTCTGGTCATCAGGCTTAGTGGCAAGTTTCATTGACCTGCTGATCCCTCTTCCCAACCCCTTCTTTTCTTGTGAAGAAAACAATGACCAAGCTTTAAGACTCAGCCAAACCCCATAAATCAAAATGGAGAATATTCTGGAGGAATCAGGCCTCTGTATTTGAGGGCATTGGTTCTGGTTAGAAGCCTAGGACTCATTAAGAATAAAAGAGCAATGTGGATTCTGGAGGACAACACTCAAAAGTCCTGTTTGCTTTGGAAAGGAAATGTAGGTAAGGATGCTACAAGTCTTTCCCCAGAAAGGCAGATGACTCATTAAGGATTCAGGCTTTACACTAGGAAGCAACCCCATCCTCACTCTATGCCGACCTCAGTAAGAAAGTGCTGACTCATACAAACAGCTAAGAATGGAGCCAGATACACAGAAATAAGATAGACATGAGGAAAATCTGTGGCAATTGAGATACAAAGGAGCACACAAAAGAAAAGTAACTTTCGGGATAGAAACATGAACTACCAGTTAAAGGGTTGGCTTTGCTTAAGAGCACTTGCAGCTCCCCCAGATGACCAGAATTCAGTTTCCAGCACCCAACTCAGGTCATTAGCAGCCATCCAGAATTCCAGTTCCAGGGCATCTGACACCCTCTTCTGACCACTATAGGTACCTATGGCATACCCTCACATCAACATGTACACATAAATAAAAATAAACTTTAAAAAGCTTATTTTTAAAAATGAAGATTACATTAGGCCTTCAAAGTCATATCTATACTGATAGGTGAAGGTCTAGGAAGAAGCATACCTATGGCCATATCTGAGGAACAGAAGACCTCAAGAGGAGACAAGGGAACTAGAAGAGACACATGTTATGCAGGCAACAATAGGTCAGGCTAGTGCTACACTTTTATGTTTGGGGCTCTGTTCCACCGGGCGCTTTTCTTGATTATTCAATAGATTGTGATAAACAGTTTTGCATACTTGTTAAAGACAAATGAAAATGTGATATTTACTCTGTTATTTCATCATCATCTCATATGGGTTAAAGGACTGTTAGCTATTGTTAAATCTGCCTTCCACAAAATTTCCCTTTCACTGTATTTTATCCAGACTAGGCTTAAAAGAATCAGTGGTGTGAGGTAGTAGTACACAAGGCAGCTGCTACATCATTGGGTGAGCTCAGCTGCATAACAAGGGCCAATGCAATTGTCTACTCCTCGAATACCTTGTCTTCTTATCTGTTCTCTGCCATAATCAAAGTAGGGTTGCTCTATGATATTCTTTTTGTTTGTTTGTTTGTTTGTTTTTTGATACAGGGTTTCTCTGTGTAGCCCTGGCTGTCCTGTAACTCACTCTGTAGACCAGGCTGGCCTCGAACTCAGAAATCTGCCTGACTCTGCCTTCCAAGTGCTGGGATTAAAGGTGCATGCCACCACTGCCTGGTGCTCTACGATATTTTTAATGATTGTGAATATCTCGGTTTCTGCATCCAATTTCAGATTTTCTCAGGAGAAAAGATGGTTTTACATTGGAATGGCAATGGTAAAGTCAAAGCAATTGAAACTTGGGAATCCAGTTCTCTCTGTTCTCTTACTCACATTAATTTTTCATTGGTTGTCTTGTAAGAGTAACTATCTCAAGTGTCTACTTGGATTTGGTTTTTGCCTTGTCACATTAAAAAAAAAAACTGTTGGATATTAATGTTGCATGTTTTGACATAATAATATCCAAATTGATAGATCTCTATCAATATGTATATTGATGTAAAGAACGTACAACCCCCCTGACTCTTCTAGTCTGGTTTTCTTAGTGTTCTTCACTACAAAATTGGACAAGTTCAGCAGTTTTATTTAAAGCATTAATTTTTAATAGAAGATAATGCTGAATAAGATGGTGGTTTAGATATAAGCAATTAGACTTCAAAATGAATCAAAAAAGGTCAAATGTCCTTAGCTTAAAAGTATTCAACATTTTTCCAATGTGATTTTAGAATATGCTGAAATCTTATGGTTGTGGTCTAAACATAGACTTAATGCTGCCAGGGGGTTCAAGTGCAGATGATATTTCCTAGAACATTTTGCAAGTGTTAGTAGAAGCAAAAGCACTTTAATCTTCAAATTAACTAACGATGACTTCATAATTATAAAATTGTAGATATACTTTAGACCATTTCTGAAATGTTCAGAACCACCCTGAGGTAAGTCCTCTTGTGTGTGTGTGCTCTTTTTATGGAGTAAAAACATACGGAAATGTATGGAATGGTATATTCTGAGTTTCTGAGACACCAGCAACATTCTGACTTACGATAAGCTTTCAATGGTATTGTTTGTTTTAATATTTCTCATGTTTAAACCATAACCAGAATATGTAGTGATATAGATAGATAGATAGATAGAGATATAGATATATGGATATATAGATATATTGTAAATAATCAGGTTGTTGATAGAAGCCAGAATCTAAGGCAAGATGAATAAGGAGGTCATAAAATCATTAAGAGTAATATTGTGTTTTATTTGTTAATACAATTCCAGCATTGAACTACGTATCTTAGATGCTTTGTACCATTCAGTCTTCCTGCCCTGTGATGCATGATCTTTATCAGTATCCTTGCAAATCCCATTCTGGGATGAGGAATCCCAGGTTCAGCTTAGGTTACTTAACTGGCTGTAGCAGAGTTGCTTGCTTAGGTCTGCTGCGTATTTAACTTTTGTGTCCTCACAGCTAAGGAAAGTACCTAGAAAGGGGAAGAATTACTTGGCTTATTGGGAGGCAAGAAAAGGTGGGATAGAAGAACTGAGAATGGCATTCTCTGGGATATATGATGACCACTGAAAAGCCTGAGGGAGGATACAGGCAAATGCTGTTCTGGAGAGAAAAAGGCAGGTATGGAGAAGATGCAGAAAAGATTGTATAACTTTTGGGTGTATCTGTGTGGACTTCCTTTGCTGGTGATCATCCCAGTATTGTTAGAATCCCAAACGGTAGTCTTAATTTTGTCTGCCAATGATTAGGGAAAAAATCTAGAGTCTAATTAGGGTGACCAAGGTTTTAGATAGTAACAACAAGGCACTAGACTGGTACTACCATTCAACCAAACCTGAAATGAAGGTCTGATCCTAACAGAAGCAGCAGCAATGGAGAGGAAGGTGCATAGTTGTGGGAAAAGACATGACAGTGCTGTGACAGAGCAGAGAGATGGTAACAGGGACATGAAGGCATGTGGTTTGCAACGTGAGAATGGCACATAGGTTGTTTCATTAGAGAGGAGGTCGAGCTTGGTTCCATAATTACTGTTGAAGCTTCAGTGGGAAGCCAGGTTCTTATATCCTGTTCGACACTGAAGGCTGAGTGAATGAAGGAGGTGAAGATACAGTCTTAACTCTCTTACATTCATAGATACACATATGTATGTGTGTATGTATGTATGTATGTATACATTTCATGTTAGACTTGAACATTTCTCTGAAAGAACAAGTATGAAATCAGAAGCATATGCTTTCATATCACAAAGATAAATTTCAGGGCACTATTTTAAATAAAACATTTAAAAAAGTATGTGTAAGAGGAAGCAGGTTAAATAAACTTTTCCCTTCTATGTCTCATGTTAATGTATCAAAGACTATGACCCTTTCATTTGTCTCTTTGCTTGTCAATAAAATGCTGACTTCCTTTAAAATAAAATAACCCATGATCCACAAATCCAGAGCCCTCAATAACACAGATCTCTCAGAGCAGAGCTAGGCTAAACACTCACTTAATTTCCTACACACAGTATTCCATTCATTAAGTATGGTTTCTAATCTGTTATCATTCTGTTAGCAACGATACCTCAGGCTATGAAGGATTTAAAACTCGTTACATCACGGAATCAGAATATGCCTCATTTACTTTCCCCAAGAAATGTGGGTCACACAGCAGATAAACGAAGATAAAGAAGGGTTGTGGTGGGAGAGGAGATTCTTCATCTCAAGAAGGCTGAACACCAAATGGTGGTGGGGGGAATTCAAGGGTGGAGAGATGGGAGTGGAGGGGTAGGTGTGGGCACATCCTCATAGAAGCAGGAGAAGGAGGGATGGGATAGGGGGTTCCTGGGTGGTGGTGGGAATGAGGTAAGGGGATAAAATCTGAAATGTAAATATAATATCCAATAAAAACAAAGAAGAGTTGTACTTCATAGGCTATACTTTCACCTCAAGGACCATTGCTCACTAGCTCTGGGACTGATATAAACCTTTTAAAATTCCTTTCATTCTAATGTTAGTCAAAGGAACAGAGGTTAGTCAGAACTGTATGTGCAGAGTGGTAAGAAACCTCTTATCATGAATTCCTTTTTACTGAACATTTCCACTCACGAGTTGCATTTGTCAAAAATTATTCAGGTAGCACCTATGGTGTACTAAATTCCAAAATCACCATGAAGAAACATACATAGGTGATTTATGTTTTTTTTTTTTCACAGAGCTCACCCTGATGAGTAAACAAACCACCACAACAGCATATGTAAATATGTCAAAAAAGACCTAAGACAGCTCACTCATTCTGATTGGTAGATTAAGATTCCTAAATACCACTAAAGAAAATAAGAATCTGTAATTCATTTAGGTTCCAAAAAGCAGTATCATTTATAAGTTTTCTCCTGTATTTGTCAGATATGTGGTCTCTATATTGTTTTATTAACATACTTTCAGAAGGGGGGGGATATAAAGTGTGACGAGCATTTACTGTGGTTTGCTATTTACCCTTCATAAAAGTCAGAAGTGCCAGTTGTGATGCTCATTAAATTTATTAAGATACTGAGTGGAGGTATGGGAGAGATTGCTGAATGGATAAACCCAGGGAGATGGCTTGGTGGACAAAAAGTTAATGCGTAAGTATGGCGCCTGTTGCTGGAATCCCCAGATCCCAGATCCCAGGTAAATCTATAGACAGTAGCACATGTCTTTAATACCAGAGGGAAATGAGATGTGGAAAGAGAATGATCAATCCCTAGATACTTTCAGGCCACCAAGCCTGGCTTGCTTAGTGGTGAATATCAAGAGACTCTGCCTTCGAAAAACCAAAAAAAAAAAAAAAAAAAAAAGACTCTGCTTTCAACACATTGGAAGACAAGGACAATGCCCCAGGCTGTTTTCTACCCTTTTTGTGTATAAATTGTGTCCTCACAAATGCTCACATTCCCACAACAATACACACACACACACACACACACACACACACACAAACATGCAGTACTCATGCATACAAAGAAGTCGAGTGGAAAAGCCCTAACTTTCTTCACAGTTTTCCTTAACTAGCCTTTGCTGTACAGTAAGTCAATTCTCTCTTTTAAGAATAAATTCAAATAGTTCAAGAAATGACACAAGAGTGACCTTTTTTATAGATGAGAAATAGAAAGCTCAATAACTATGACTATGAGAAATTGCTTTTCAAATGCTTTGCTGAGGTGTCGAGAAGAAAAGGCAAAAACCCATGGGGAATAAACATAAACGACACCAGGAACGGGTGAGTTGGGAGCAGTCATAGAACTGGGAACTAACTGCACATCAGCTCAGGGTGGGGCGGAGTGAAGTCGAAGAGGAAAGGTCTACAGAGACCACGCTAATGGGAAGGGCTGTGAGAAGCAAGCCCAGCACTGAGTACCAAGGAAGCATATGCCCACCCAGACAGCATCATCAGATGCTTTGGGAAATGTCAGTTCCTATCTCAACTTTGCTGTCAGAATTCATCAGTGTAGCTCAACAAATGTCATTCACTAATTCAGACTGTGTCTAGGTTCAGAGTTATTGGGTAAAAACCAAAGAAATCCTTTATAGTTTGAGCTCCAAGCCACTGTTTCCAGGATAAACAAAAAGTATGTGTGAGCATGTGTGTTCACGTTCCTGTATGTATGTGTATGCATATATGTATTGTGCATGTTCATGTGTATATGTATGTGCGTGTGTTTATATGTGTGACTGCCAATGAGTTTTTGTACTGTCTTTTACCTTATTTGTTATAGGTTCTCCTTGCTGGTTGTTGACTACCAGCAAGATGGATATACTACATCATCCCCTAGATATGGCTCTAAAAACATTAGCTAAAAGTTTGGAAATGTAAAATATTAGGAGTGACATAAATGAGCAAAATACAACAACAGCATGACAGAAATATTAACTTCAGCTACTAGCATTACTAGACACAGAAAAAAAATATTTAAAAATTGTTCCTTATGCTTCTATTTCTGCCATAAATCACTTCCCCTAAGGGTAGTATTTTAAGTAAATACTGTGTTTAAATAAAACAGCAAATTCTTATATTATAAATGTATTATAGGTGTATAGCCAGAGTCCCAGGATGGTCATTACCTGGTTAAAATCAAGGTGCTGTCAGACTCTGTGCCATTGGCTTCTTATTAATTCAGTTGTTGGTAGAATTCTGTCTCTTTAGTCTGTAAAGAAAAACCCAGGTTTTTCTTTCCTTGCTTAAAAGCTGAAGCTTGCTCTTAGCTGTAAAGGTACCAAGTGTTATGGCCTGAGGTCTCCTTTTCATCTTGAGCTTCTGAGAATCTGGGTTGGGTTGTTTTCATATTTTATTACCTTTCAGTCCAAGTGAGTGTTTTTGCTGAGTACAAATTTCTCTCATGTTCTATATCAGAAAGATTCATCCAGTTAGATGATAAGTCATTGCCACAAACATTTCTAATATTTCTGGTCCTGCACTATTGTGCTTCAGCTGGGATTGTTGGAGGGATTTAGGTGATGAGAGTTATTGAAGAGGAGAAAGGCTTGAATGCTGTTCACAGAAATATAGGCATTGGAAATAGTCTGATTATCTGAGCTCACAAGTCCAAGAAAAGTGAATCAGGATTAAGGTAAAAGAATTACATCGACACTTGTAAACATCTAACTGACAAAGACCAACTGCAAGGAACCAAAAGAGTAGCTAGAAGATCCAGAGAGGGTACAGCCAGGGAACAGCCTTAGACTAATGAATGACAGCTAGGCAAGCAGCGGTGGCATCTGGTGTGTATGTCCACTGTCTAGCTAGAGGATTCGTCTCTCTGTGAAGAGTTCCTACTCCATCTTACTCACTTTCATCTTTTAGTTGAAGTTACTCTGAAGACATTCTCTTTTTCTCTCATGCTAAGTAAGGTTTATCATGTCTAATAGCTAATTTTAGAGTCACTACAAACCAGGTATGAAATCTATTCCTTTGTCAAATTTCTGTATATACTTATCATGAACCAGGAGTGCAGCATAGGGGAATATTTCTTATTTATCAAACACATTTCCATCTGCTTGCTACTTTTAAAATTTTATATCTTTATAACTTTCCATTTATATGACTTATAACAATTTTGGAGATTTTTCTAAATAATGTATTCAGAACGTGAAAGCTGTCATTAATCAACAGTAATTTCTTTAGCATCAAATAGTTCTCATTTCTTAGCATTTAGGGGATGCTGTCCTCTGTCTTTCTCATTCACTGGGGACCATTCATTATATTATTGTGTTTCTATTGCACAATTGAATTATCTTAGATTTTAATAACTTGAGTTCCTCTTCTATTAGGATAAATTATAGAGTAGATATTAAAAGCTATTATTTTTCTTTCCTAAGTGTGACTAATAGAAAAAAAAGTTTCATGACTTTTCATTTCATTTCATCAAAACAAAAATTGCTTATTAAATAAAAGAAATCTGAGCTTGCACAAGAGATTTAGTGCTTAAGATTCCCCAAGGTATAAACCAAAATGACTTGAGCCTTTTATAAACAAATGCAAGCTTTGTTTTCTCGAGAAGTTGTACCATAACATTTATGTATAGCTGTGTTTTTTATGAGTAATATATTATTTATTGAGTTTTTTCCTGATGGACAGTTTTATCTGGAGAATGTATTAAAGTCTAAATGGCATTCTTGATGCAGGGGATTGAAAATGAATGGGAAACAGAATTGATTTGAACACTGATTATATAGACTACTAGCCATGGCCTTTTACTATACTAGCATACTTTTTTGGGGTGTAGGCATGGTGGTGTGTGCCTTTAGTTCCAGTGTCGCGCCCGACTTGTCCAGCTAGGAAGACAAGAACAACTGGATCCTTCTCAACAGCCTTTATTGTAGAAGTGCTCTTTTAGTTTTCAGGGAGAGACCTCAAATGCCCAGGGCGAGCTGCTTATATACCCTCAGCCCTGGGGGGGGGGGGGGGTGGAGGGAGGGGGGAGAAAAGTGCGTGGAGTTGCGCGATTGGTCAGATTGCAGTGCCTCATAGCATACCATATTTGCATACCCCGCCTGGGAGGGGGTGATTGGTCAGGATCGTGGTACCCTTGTGGTACCTCATTAGCATACCCCGTTCGGGAGGGGCTGTTGTCAAACTGAGTTGTGCAAGCACAGTGCACTGGTAGCTGATACCAGAGGCCTAGGCCAGCTCCATCTTGGCCAGCCGAGTCGGATCGGCTGCCGCACCGTTTTGGCCAGCCGAGTCGGGTTGACAGCCTACATTCCAGTACTAAAGAGGCAGATGCAATTTTATCTGTGTGTCCTGGTCTATATGATGAGTTCCAAGCCAGCCAGGGATACTCAGAAAGACCCAGTCTACAAAGAAACTTATTTGACTACCAGGAAGACCAATGATTCCTTCTTAAGGTCCTCTATTCAGATCTTCTCCAGTCCTTAAGATTACTTCATCTATTGCAATCTAATTGTCCCCACTAATGACTTTCCACTACTTCAGTGATGACCCCTGCACAAATGTGAGCTTCATGTTTCCATGTATCATGTAGAATCTGAGACAGCCTTATAAGATCCATGTGGTATTCCCAAGATGGAAACACACCTATTTCTCAGAACTATCATGCCTCTGAATCTGAATCAGCGAGTATTTTTGTCTTGCCTCGTGGTGATCTCTTAGAGCTTCTGATATCTTTACCTACCAGTAGCTTCCAACAAGAGGTAAAATTCATTCAGGAAGTTTCAGCTGCATTCAATCAATAAAAAGCCCTTCTTTAAGTATAAATATCGTCTTAGAACAATCTGTTAGCATCTCAACAAACTCCTCAAGCTGAAGCTTGATATTCTATATTTCGGCATGTCATAAATGTTTCTGTTATTATCTTCCTTGTAGTTGACTAGAAAAAAGCATGACTCTATTACAAAAACAAGGTTCTTTGTAGGTCTCATGGGGTTAAAACAAAATTCCTGGCTCCAGAGAGTCCTGGCAACAAGACTCAGCCAAAGTCCTGGAAAGGATGTCTGAGGGACCAGAATATGAAGGGAGAGAGGGAGCTTCATTCTCAGGGAGATCACTTAGGGCAGAATGAGAAAGAACAGTCTAAGTCTGTCTACAAAATACATGTAGTATACCAGTCTCAGTGTTGTATAAGAAACAAAGGGAAGGACTGGGTGTTTCCTCAGGAGCTATGCTAGTCAGCTTGTCCTGGCTCTGGTTTGTCTGATCATTACTCCAGTCCAGTCATTACAATCTCCATGTAGAATTCTGTTGGTGCCAAGTTCTCTGTTCTGAAAATGTTGGTTTCAGTTATTTGTCATGAGATTTCGTCATCAGATCTGCTCCTAGAAATCAGAGCCTGGAGGGAAGAAACAGAAATAAGGAAAATATAGCGTAAGATACAAAATGGAGCTACCTAAGTCAGAGATGGAACCTCCTTCAAGGTGACTTATTACCATCATTAAAAAAAAAAATGCCTCTCATTCTCCATTAATCATTTTAGTATGAGGAAATTGAAGATGGCATATATAAATTCCCTATCAGTGTACGTCATAGTACACACTTACTATCTATTACTGGATCTTCCCCTCTTGTCTTTTATTCTTAATGTCTAGTTAAAACTTTTATTGTTACATTTTCTTCTTATATGCAAGTATAATGAGTTATAAAGTGTATATGGGAAGCATGCTATATGTTCCACATCTTTAGAATCTTTCCAGACGGTTTAGCATAAGACCTTGACATGAATATTAATCGCTACATAATTATTGCTTCTGTGATGACTTTGAGCTTGATTTTTTGCAGATGGAGATAATCTGTGTTTTCAGCATGACTTTCTGCTATTGCACTAATGCTATTCTGAGCTGAAGCTTGGCATGAAACATAAATGAAACTCTAATCCACCTATTTGCATTTTGATTACTAAATCACCTATCAGTGAATAACACTTAAATTACTGAGAAAGTTTTCCTGAACTCCTGAAATAATTGCTCTCTTCTTTCTCAAAATGGTGAGATAAAATATATTTGTATGAGATATTGTATCATAGTGAAAAAAACTCTAATCTTTTAACTCTAAATCTCCACGAATACTTGTGAAAAGAGAAGTGGTCCATTTGAGGATCTTTGTGAAGCAGAAAGACAGCATCCTCAGGAATATTAGAGGAGTCTATACAGACTTCTCCAAGACACGAATATATACACACTTATGGAAAAACGTAAGAAAAAAGAAAAGAAAAATAGCTGTGGTAATTTAAATGAAGTTGTCCCTCATAGGCTCACAGATTTTAACAGTCAATACTGTTAAGACATAGACTTATTGACTTACGTAAATCTAAGTCTTAATGAAGGTCATACCCGACCTTGCTCAGGATTGATGATCTGGTGCTTTGGGCACACTGCACAGCCCAGTACCTGGGAAGACTGCACGGCCCTCTACACTCAGCCTCTGCTCTCAGTTGAACTGTTCTCTCTTCTGCTGGAGCAGATGGAAACACTCTACTATAACCTTACAACATCAGTAAATCTTTAGTATCAAACTGCTCCTTAGTCCACATTGTCTTGATTCATTGTGAAACTTACATCCTGTTATATGTCACCGTTGATCCTGTCTATGTATGTTTCATTTTAGGTGTAGTATCTGAGCTGTACATGAAAATGTGACCTAAAGCATATTCTAGAATACCAAAGAAACTTAATGTTAAATATAAACCCAGCAGCCAAGACTCTAGGCAACAGATAATATCTCAAAGTTACTATATAATTATACCACTGACTTCAAACAAACAGGATGAAATACAAACTTTACATTTTACCATAGAGAAAGAAAGTTCCAAGACCGCAGTAGAAGGGATGGCCTTGATGCCATTTAGGAGGAGCAGGTACATCAGCAGAAAAGAAAGTAGCTGTTGTTGCTGCTGTGGCTGCCAGGATCAATTTACAGAACAGAGAAAGGGTGTCCCTGTTCCCATCATCCCTTTTTTTGAGAACGGGATGACTCTCCTTACTCTAGTGTTCCCTATTAGGTGCTATCTCAGCTGCAGGAAACCACAATCCCACTAAACCAAATGAACCGTTCCACTTCCTGACTACTGTTCCATTGTACCATGAAAGTCCTTAGAAGGGCTTGTCTCCAGGTAACAGCTGCCAACAATGCAGACTACTGACGGGGATAGGAAGTAGAGGCTCTCCCTGAGCATAACGCACACCATAGGAAAGAAGATGGGCCTTCTTTGCCTTCTTCTCTTTTACCATCTCACTGCCGCACATCACCAGGGCCCAGCAACACTGCAGGTCTCTCGGACTCTTGCTCAGCAATCTGTGGATAAGAGTAGCATGCCAGAGCCTCTTCCTAACCGCCCTCTAGACCTCAGAGGAGGCTTTTGTCTTGATCCTTCCTCTACTTTCACTTAACAAAGCAAATGGAGTCCTATAACTTTCTCACATTTCTCTGGGATTTTTCTCTTTCAGAAACCCCTCATAAAAATCCTCACAAGATAAAGATTCTAAAAAACAGCTCCTGCCTGTCCTAACAGTGACACTAACTCACACAGCAGGGAGGCCCTTTTGGAACACTGATGATCAGGTTCTGGAGTCCTGAGGGGGATACCACCACAATCTCTGTTTCAGTGTTAAATACAACCTGCAAAATGAGGGTTTCCACACCCAGGGCTAAGAGAGCAACACACATTTGTTGTTTTATTTTGTTAGAGTGATTTTGTTTCTTTTCAGAGTTAGAGGTAGTAATTTTGTACTGAGCTAGTGTTTTGAGACAGATTTACACACATTCAAATAGAAAATATGAATTTATCAATTAGTGACACTTAACATTTAACAACAACAATAACAAAATTTGCCTTTAAGACAGCCACAGTGATCTTAGAGTTTTCCTTAGCCTTAGTTTTGTATTATTTCCAGACATTATTTTTTTAACTTTGATCCCTTACTATGTATAGAGGTGATCACTCAGCTTAATTCAGTGTTTCCCATGTGGATATCCCTTTGAGATAGAAAATTTATGGATACATAACAGTAGGGGATCACAACATTAAAGAAGACAGCAAAAGAAAAATGTTTCAAGACAACACACTACAATAATTGGCTCTGACAGACCTTAGGATAGGCATATAGGCTACAAACAAGAAATAGGATTTATATAATTTTCGAACTCTTTACTTCTGCATGACTTGTTATCCTGATTTAAATCATTTATCTTATATTTTGTCTTGATGTATAATTATACATATACATGTGTGTATAATTATACATATATTTTTATATAATTATATATTATACATATACGTCTCATATTTTTAACCTGCTCTAATCTGGACAAAGTAGCATAGTATTCAGAAAATGTTATCACTTTTGTTTTGAGAAGTAAATATTTGTTTAGTGTAGTTACTTGTATTATGAACGCTTATTTTGTTTCCCCCTAAAACTGCCTGCATGAGTGTCTACATGAAGCTTCTAGGAACCTACCCTAAGTTGGTTCTGATTGGTAAATGAAGATACCAGCAGCCAATAGCTGGGAAGGAAAGACAGAGGCAAGATTTTAGGATTTCCTGGGCTTGGGACCAGGAACAGGACGGAGAAGAAGGAGATCTACCATGCCAGGAGAGTATGAAGGGAAGAAGTCTGTAAATCACAACCCATTTGGGAGTCAAACAAGTCTTTCATAGGAGTCAGATAAGACCATCAGAAAACACAGATATTTATATTATGATTCACACCAGTAGTAGAATTTTAGTTATGAAGTGGCAATGAAAACAATTTTATGGTGGGGGGGGGGGTCATCACAACATGAGGAACTATATCAAAGGGTTGTAGCATCAAGAAGATGGAGCCCCACTGGTTCGAAACCCTCCCCTATTAGGTTAGAGATAGAAATACTTAAGGATTGGTAAGAAGTCAGATGAGTAAATTCAGATCATTTCTCTTGCATTTTCATAGCTTAGGGTTCTTCTATTCAGACCTGTGAAAAGGCAAAGTATCTTCGATATCTTGACTAAATAACGAGTGTGGTTCAATTTCCCAGTGGCGTCATAGAGAGATCATCAGTGCAGGTGACCATGCTCTCCGAGTAGCACTTAGGGTGAATAGCTTTCGTTATGTCTGTAAGAGACGGCAACATTATTTCTGAGTTTCTGAAGTGTGTTGAGTGTGATGGTTTAGTTATAGCATAAACAAAGCACAAAGAGCAGTTTGTTTGCGTATCTAAATGGGGGATTGTTGGGGAAGAGTAGTGCCAGCCACTGCAGAGTGGATAGGGTTTTATTTCTTTCAAGATAGATTGGCTGCTGGCTTGCCTGAGTTCCTGCTGTTTTATAGCCTTCCCCTTGAATCAGAAAATGAATAACTCTCTTTCTTTTTCCTTGAATTGCTGGTGAGAAAAAAAAATCTATAATTTAAATAAAACTGAAAAAAATAACTATTGTCATTAAAATGAAGTTCCCCTGGAATTTTACCCAAATGTCACATTGCCAAAATATCAAGTATTTTGTTTATTAAATACTATGGGTATTTATATAAGTAATATGATGTGAAAATACAAGTAAACAATTGAATATTGTACTATTAGGTGAAGATGTTACTGTTACTTGAGACCATTTGCTGAAAGAGAGTCTGACAAAGTGAACAAGTTCCATGATTTAAGTTTTTTTTTTTTTTTTTTTTCTTAATAAACATCTTTGAATGCAGAAAAATTCTTCAGGGGGAACAGAAATATCAAAAAAAAAAAAATGTCCAGAAGAAAAAGAAAAATCACTAGGCAGAAGCTTTTGAGATGAAACTTTTGAGTCACAGTAAAAGCCAGTATGGTGTGTAGTTCTCTAATCCCAGCCCTCAGAAAGGACAGGCAGGTAGATTTCAGTGAGTTCAAAGCCAGCCTGGTCTTCACAGAGAGTTCCAAGAAACCCTGCATAACACAGGCTTTAGCTTTTATTTTTATTTTGTTGTTGTTGGTTTTTTTTTTGTTTGTTTGTTTTTGTTTTTTTTGTTTTTTGTATAACCCTGTTTCAAAAGAAAACAGCAATATCCACAATACCACCAAGAGTCACAGGAAGACACAGGATGGGTATGTGGCCTGAGAACAAAAAACACTGGGCTGTTTCTAACATTTCTCCCTTCACATGGTGACTAGAGGAGGCCCTGGTCTCTAAGGGGACTGTGGTTGAATCAATGAAAGCCCTTTTGGGTTTATTTTGTTCAGGAGTGTGGCAACTAATTTTGTATGTGGACTTGGCTGTTCTCAAGTATGCAGCCATTTAAACAAACATTAGTGTATGCATTGCTGTGAAGACATTTTGAAGATGTGGTTAACATCTCAATCAGCTTGTTTTAAGAAAAACACATTATGTATATCACTGGCCACAAGGAAGCTTCATGTGTCACCTATGAGAAGTGATTCTGCTTTACATGTTCAAATCCTACTAACGTTCAGTCCTTCCAGCCTGCCACTGGGGATTTCTTCCTTGGTAGACTCGTGTCAATATCTGTGAGCTAATTCCTTAAATTAATTGTCTTTAAATATAAGTAGTATAAATAATATATAAATATATTTAATATGCTATAAATATATATGAATAAAAGTAAGAAATATATGCATTTAACAACAATTGTGTGCAATCACATTAACCTGTAGCTCCACATATCTGGGAGTCTGAGACAGAAGTATCACCAGATCTCAGAAATTTGAAGCCACCTTGCATAATATAGACCCTATCTAGACACAGGCAAAAACCCAACATATATATGTATATGTATTATCAGACTTGTATATAGAGAAGAATCCTATGAACACATGTGTGTGAGGGCTATGTTCTAAATATAAGCATCCTCTCTCTCCCTCTCTCCTCTCTTCTCTTCTCTCTCTCTCTCTCTCTCTCTCTCTCTCTCTCTCTCTCTCTCTCTCTCGTGTTATTTGCTTTGAGTACATATTGGCATCTAACCTGCTACTTCTGTTGGTTCTACTGAAAACTGGCTAAAGCCATTTTATTATTATATATTACAAGTTGCAAACAAAACTTTTTACTATTCTAAAAGAATGAAGTGTTCTAATTTTAGGATTTTATTCACATAATTTAATGCCAGGCATTTGCCTCATGTCAACCAGTAAGTAGAAGTATCAAACAAAGTGCTGTGCTTAACAAATTTTCTTTTATAACAGTTTTTAATGATGAGGTATGACAGATAATATGCTATTGTTTTCATTGGGCTAATATATACATCAAATACAATTGACATTATAAATATGGTTTCTAGTACATTTTTAGTTTGTCAGAAGAATGAAATGAATTTATAGACAGCAGATACCATGGCCAAGACAAAGGCTGGGCTGCTACACACCAACTGCTATGCATTTCATCTCCTAGTGAAAAACAAGTCACAGCAAAACAGTGCTATGTTTTTAAATGTCATAATGGAAAATGTAAGCAGCCATATTTCCTGTTGGGAAGGTTTATAAGAGAGAGGGATTATGTAATATAAAAGGAATATGTTAGCTTAAACAAGAACAGAGAAATCACTTGGATCATGTTCATCAGCTCTTAAGCGATTCGAAAGCAATCGTGGTGTTTCTAAAACCACAGCTTCCCACCAGGTTACACAAGCTTGTTTCAAGCTTTTAAAGAGATGTCTTCAAGGTGTATTTTGAGACATTATTAGTGATGGGAATCCCTGGGGAGTTTGCTAGAAAAATAAGTTTGAGAGCTGTACCCCAAACTTCCAAATACCATCCGTAGGAGTGGAGCCTAGGGATCTCTGCTCCAAGTTGTTGAAAAGTCTTGTCCTAGAAAAATAAAGGCTGGCCTGGAAGAGTCATATGTTGAAGTAGGTATCCCAAGAGAAGGTAGATTTAACTGGAATCAATATTGGCTGATGGAATGTTCTGTCTCAGGCTGACACTCTAGGTGGAAATCTGACAAACAATAATGTGTTGAGGGACAGAATTAAGCTAGATCGTGGAGAAAATGAGCCTTTCTCACTTACGTGAGGATGAGCTGGCACGGAGTTTCAGAGCAGGTTGCAAGGTGCAAGCCAAAGAGTTCAAAGTGCTATGTACCCAGGATCAACATAGGATTCAAGAAGGAGCAGGACCAAGCCAAGGAGGCAAGAATTTCAGGGGTGGTGGTAAAAAACATTGAAACCAAAAATACCATGTAAGTGTCTATAGCCAGAATCTGAAGATGAATATGAACATGAACTATTTATTTGGAAAGAACCCATGCCTTATCTTTTACAGCTGCCAGTTTTCAACCTTAGGGAATCCAATTCTGTTAGTAAATGGAGAAATTATATCTTGTCCTATATGAAATCAGGAAGATGTTTGGTATCTTTTGTGTGCCAACAAGGATAAGCAGCAGAACTGCATAGCTAAGTGAGACCCTGGGGTCAGACTAGGAAGGTATTAAATAAGTCTTCACAAAATACATGTTTAATGAAAACTATATAACTTCCCTGCAAGGAAAAAAATGCACTAACAGATTGAATGACAGAGCAGTGATCCTGGCATAGTGGCACAGTTGGAGAGTAAAGACAGATGCTACCAGAGGAAACTACAAGGGGGTTGAAAGCCACAGCAACTTTGGTGACACACTAAAGGCAGCTAAGAAAAGAGGCTGTGGGCAGCCATGATGTTCTATACTAATAGGTCAACAAGTCCCAGTAGCAACCTATGTTGGGGTGAACATGGGTTACCTAGGGTCACTGGGATGTAGTAACTAAGGGAAAACAGCAAAAAGATGTGTATAGTGAAGATATAAAACCTACTGCAGTCTGTTGACTAATAATAGCATCAAGATTGTGTTAAGAAAATAATGGACATTTTAAGCCAATCCATAACGCGATGGTTACTCTAACAATGCTACACTGATGGGAAGTGAGAAGGGACTTCCTCACAAACATATTATAATATCTAGTGAAAAGGATGAGGATTACTTGGGCAAGGTTAACAACAGCAGCAAAGAAACAATACATGACTATATTTGCCAAATATAAAGCAATGTTCCAGTGGCCATTGAGGAAGAAGAAAATGTAAACTCTCACATGTAGAGAGCAGATGGGTGGAGACTTGCATCCTTAACTAGGGTAAGGAAGGCGGGGAGAAGGTCACGTTTTGGAGGAAAGACATTTTCACGTGACGACTGTCTGTATTCCAGACATCATTAGTTACTCTAATCCAAATGGGAAGCACGTATAAGTTGATCAGTTGGGAATTTGAATTCATTTTACATGTCAGATCAAACTAATTGACTGGTTGAAAATTTCTGTAAATGGAATAAAGAGAGGTTTCTTTTCCTTCAATCTTTCAATGTTTCAATAGAACACATAGAAAGGAAATGGCTGAGAAGCGTGAGGCAATGGTGAAGGGTTTCCAAAAGCCAGGTGAGGAGACATTCCAGGAAGGGGCTAGTAACTCTGTGAGCCAGTTACCAACAGGTAGAATGAAGAACCGGGCCAGATTCTTCTCTATCCTTTAGGACTTTGCCTAAATGATTTTTTACCACACATGCTTAACATTTCTCACATTAGAAAACCCCATTCTTGTTTGTTTGCTTGTTTCTTTGTTTTAGAGACAGGGTCTCTGTAGAACCTTAGCTTGCCAGGGACTCAGTATGTATACTAGGCTCAAACTTACAGAGATATGCCAGACTTTGCCTCCTGAGTTTTAAGATTAAAGGTGTGTGCCCCCCTGCCTGCCCTTAGTGCCAGTTCTGAACACATCCTGTGTCTTCCTTATAAGACCTGCTTTTTCAAAGAATTGCTTTCATCTTTCAAGCTAGAGAGAGAAAGAAAAACAGTATATAGTTCTACATCCAGCAAGCATCTCTCCGAAAGGCAGTCTAACTGAATACATTGGTCAGGCAAACAAAAGCATGCTCTGTCCACAGACGTGCCCTGGGGTAATGCCAAGGATGTAGATGAAATCAGTAGTTGTGGGAAACCGCTTTCCATGCATACTCTGTTCCAGTCAGAAGCTGAAAAACAGTGCGAGCATCATCAGTACATGCCTCGTTCTGATTTATTTAATAATTACATAATTTTATAAATGAACATCAATACATTAAATGTATGTGTAAGCTTCTTAAGTGGTTGGGGCATGGCTGCAGGTAGATAAGTCATTGGAAAGTACATGTTTGGGGGGCTAACGGTAATCTTGTATTTCTACATAAGACTCTGCTAGTGGAAAATTAATATTTTCTGAGTCATTAAAACCTATACAAGAAGACTCAGGAATATCTGTGAGTTCACCAACTATTGGATATATAGCCACTGTAAAAGCTACCTCCTACGAGCTCTGCAATGCCTGTGTGCCATGCAGACAAGGGCTTTGAAGTCCTTGCTGGGACTTTATGTGGCCCCAGAGGATAACAAGTTAGGGTGCTCTTTGCCTCGGTTTTATTTATTTATTTTTTTCATACTGTTATCTCCATTGTCATTTGGTAGGGACTTATGTAGCTTCGATGTGGACAGTTTACAAGTGTACAATGTGGCATTGAGGCTCAGGGTGTAGGAAACAGAAATGATTTCTTCTACAATTACTTAGATTGTCCCTACAACCTCTGTCCTTAAAACCAAGTGGGATGGGAAGAAGGTACATTTGAAAACAAGGATAACAATTGCTCATCAACTTCCACTTAAGAATACCTTCTATTTTAAAGCATCTGTGTGAAATTACAAAAGTGTTAAAACAACTTAGCAGTCTTCCTAACCCAGGAGGCTTCCCCAGGGTGAATGGTAGCACATGAGAACTCTGTAACTAAGAATCCAGAAATAGGCATGTCCTGTGAACCACAGACTGGAAAGAGAGCCATGGCAGGGGTTTCCTAGAGCTGGCTATCATCTGCATTACAGACTCCCTACCACAATATTTACAACCAGAAGACCAGGAGCTGTCCTGGAGAAAAAGTGGGCATAACAGCTAGACTTACTACCATTAACAACAGCTGGCCGGGAGCTGTGTTAGGATGTTCCTGGATGGGACTGTTTAACAGGACATAGATAGATCAATGACTCCAAGGGTCTTCAAGGACACCAAAGGTCTGTAGAGGTTGTTGAGTCAGTGAAAAGCCAAAAAGCCAAAAAACAAAAACAAAAAGCAAATATGGTATTCCCTGTAGTAGAAATTGTATTTTAGTGGAACAGTTAGTAAATAACTAGTATTGCACAAGTATATACATTTTTGGTAGAGCAAAAAAGGTAAAGCTAGTCTAGGGTGACCTACAGGAGGGGGGCATTCTAATTTTAAGGGTTGCAGTAAAGAAAACACAGCTTAAAAGACAAAGCTGCCTGCCAAGAAGATATTTGATGAATACTTTCCTGGCAAAGGGTATATAAGGTTTAAAATTAGGAATCTTCCCAATGTGGTAAAAATATAGTAATATTAGAAAAAAAGAGACTAAGATGAGGTTGGGGAGTTGGTTAGGGGCCAACAGGACAGAGTATGCCCTATTGAAGACTTAAAATATTTATTAGAGTGGAAAAACACTGGATATTTTCTATCAGTAAGTAATAAGATAACATCTACATTTTTAAAACCTATTTCTCAGTATGGACAGCAGAGTGTATATGGAATCTTCCATTAGTCTGCTTCAGTGGTGTAAGCAAGAGATAATGATGGCTTTATCTCAGTTATTGACAATGAAGATGAAAATCAGTAGATGGATTCAGAATATAGTTAGGGAGTAAAAAATGTTGGCTGTCGACATAAGGTTCACACAACAGTAGATACAGTGGCAGGGGATCATTCATTATGATGGGAGGAACTGGGGGACAAGCAGGTTTGAAGAACTGAGAATTACCTTATAATGGCATAAGCTTATGAAGTAATCAAGAGAAAATATAAAGCCGATATGTTTGTAGTGCAGAAGAGACTTCCTGGCTGGTAGCAATTTGATCTTATCAGAATGTATGTGATCTTTTGAGTATAGAAGATGGAATCTCGGGGTTTTTTTTCAGCGAGTAGATAGTTGTACTGTCTTGGAATAGGAATGGCAAGAGAAAAAGACAGGCGAGTCAGAAATTGCCTACTTTTGAGAAGCTCATTAGTAGCCAAGCATAAACGTCAAGAATACACGTGGTCCGAGAGCTTTGGAGTTCAGAAAGAATGTTTGGCTAGAGATGTATTTAGTTAATCACTAACACAATGTTTAGCATATTATGCATAGTATATTTAACATGTATCAACAAATATATTGATTAACATGATCTTAAACTAGAGGGTAGATCCAAGGGGGAGAAGATAGAAGGCAAGGGAAGGGAATTCAAAGGAGTTGGAAGAATTCTGTGCATGGGAGGGAAAAAAGGAGAGAAGGAAGTGGTCAGGGAGAAGGAAGAGGAACAAGGAATGGGGAAGAGTCTTCAGAATGAAAGATTTAGAAGAGACATAAAGTGGGACAAACAGAAGGTCAGACGTGAATGGCCTGCAAAGCAACAATTAGGAGCCAGCTGTCACCAGATTCTCATTCATACAGGTTTAGGAAGTAGATAGAATACAGCGTGAGAAAGGCTGAGATGTTCCCATGCAGATTGCCATCCTCCATAACTGTATTTTCTACCTTTTGGATTTTCCTAGGGTTAGAAATGAAATATTTTAAAGCATTTCCCCTGGGGCCCCTACATAGAATCAGAACATCAAGTCCTGCCCCCTCATCTCAGAAGGTGTCTGTCTTGGTTTGCTTTCTATTGCTATGATAAAACATTGTGAACAAAAGCAACTTGGTGAGGAAAGTGTTTATTTCAGCTCACAGTTGTTGTCCATCATGAAAGGAAGTCATGGCAAGAACTCAAGGTGATAACCTGGAGACAAGAAGAGGCCATGGAGGAGTACTGACTACTAACATGTCCCCTGTGGCTTGCTCATTGTGCTCTCTTAAACAACCAAGGACCACCTGCCTGGTAGTGGCACCACTCACAGTTGGCAGGGCCATTTCACATCCATTGTTAACCAAGAAAATGTTACACAAACTTGCCTCCAGACCAATCTTATAGAGGTGTATTATCAGTTGAAGTTTCTTTGTCCCAGATGAAAACAGAGAAAAGAAAGCTATCACAATTGTCCCCATTGTCATCTTGACACACCACATATATCTTTATTAAACCATGACCATTTCTGTTTTTTGTATTAACACCAAAAGTTCATGTTAATACCACAATAGGAAAACATAGGCCTACTTCTAAAAGTTCCACAATCTTTCAAAATGTCAACAATTAGAAGTTAGTCTTTTTGAAAATTCAGTATCTTTTTAAAAGTCTAAAGTCTCCTAACTGTGGGCTCCTATAAAATCCAAAATAAGTTAAATACTTTCTCATTCCAAGAGGGAAGAACCAGTGTATAGTCGTAATCAAATTGATAGAAAAGTAAACCCCAACAGTGTAAATTAAATCCTGTAGCTCCAGGTCCCCATCTGGGACCCACTCCTAATCTCTGTCCTCTCAAAGGGCAGTTCCGTATCTTGGGCTCTGCTATTCACAGCACACAGAGCTCATCTCCTAGGCCCAACCAAGCCAGCTCTACTCAGTAGTTGATACTAGCCTTGTTGATTTTCCCAATGTCCTGGCATATTCAGTTTGCTGGGAACTCCATGGGCTTCCCCTTCATCAGTGGCTTCTTGGCCTCTTTTTATGGATCCAGAACCCTACCATATGGTGTCAAGCCTCAGGCTCTCTCCATGACCCCTTTGTTCCCAAGGGTTTCCACTGCAATTGATGCTGTACCTTCACCAATGGCATCTTCTGAGCTCTCATGATGCCAAGACTCAGCTGCTTTCTGCCTTTTCATCATGAATTCAAAACCCTATACATAGGAGACTCTTACACATTGCCATGTTTGGCTTGCCAGCATGAGATGCATTTGGGCCCCCTCTGCACCACAACTTCTATATGCTGACCCCAAGGCAACACTCTCAGAAGATTGCACCTCAGTGTTGCTATTCTTGTTAATCACAGCTGAAGACTCATCTCCAGGTAACCAATATTGACTGTGCCAGTTAAACAAATGTTCTCCTTTAGTGTTACTGGTCTCTCATTCATCACAGCCCAAAATTAATTATTCTCAATTTAACTACAAGAACAGTCTTTGAGGAACTCTTAAACTTTCTCTGAAGCTTCACAAGCTAGGCCTCTCTTGTATGTGTGGCTCTCAATACTTTCTTCTGTCTATAGAACATGTTAAGCTTCAAGCACTCAACAGCCTCTCTTGTCCAAAGACCAAAACTCCTTCCACAGTTCTACCCAAAGCAGTATGGTCAGATCTGTCACAGCCACATTACCAATCTCTGTCTTTCTATTGCTTTGATAAAACACCATGACCAAAAGCAACTTGGGGGGCGGGGGGGAGTATTTGTTTCAGCTTACAACTCTAGTCCATCATAAAAGTCCTGGCGGGAATTTAGGGGAGGAACCTGGAAGAAGGAAATGAAGCAGAGACCATAGAGGATCACTGCTTGCTAGTTTGTTTGCCATGGCTTGTTCGCCATGGCTTGTGAAACATGCTGTCTTATGCACCCCAGAGGCAGCAATACCTGTAGGCTGGGCCCTTCTACACCAATCATTAATCAAGAAAATGGCATCTTATCGATTGATAATTCCCTGTTTGCAGTGTTTGCAGATGATTCTGGTTTATGTGTCCAGTTGACAAACATACAAACAAATCAACAGGCCACACTGCTGGCTTCTCTTTGCTTCTTATGGTCAAAATTACCTTTCAGATTTAGTTTCATTTGTCATGACACTGCTACAGCAAACACACTTCATGTTTGACACTTCATGTTTGAACAAGGGAGAGTTTCCTGTTCCTCCTCAGTGCCATAGAAGATGTCTGTTTTGTGGTTGGTAGTGTTATATAAACAACTGAGGCCTCCTTCAAGTTTTCCTGTTTGATTGGTTAGATTTACTTTCCCCTACCCCTCCTAATATAATACTTCTCTCTCCCTGTGTTCTCTTCTCCTCCTCAGTGGCATGAAGAATTTATTTTGTGAGAAGAAGGACTCTTAAGGTACACTGTTTCTTGTGTATTCTTCCATGCTTTCCAAAGCTGTCCTTCCCAACTGCAGGAACGGTAATGTCTTCCTGACCTCTTACTGAGCCCCAACCACTGTAGGATGTCCCTGAGGTTTAAACATAGTAGTTTCCTTCATCAGGCCTTCTTGGTATGTCCCACCCACAGGCCAGCCTGAGCCTCTGCAGTTCTTTAAAATATTCGCTTGCTACTTTGAAGTGTATATGACACAGTATGGGTGGCCCCTTGTCTGCTCACCCTGTATGGATGTATACCTCTGACATCTCACTGCAGCTCCTGGTCTTTTTTAATTTTCAGGCTACTTTGTTGACTTGCAGGGTCAGCTCCCTAGCAAATTTGAGCTGATAAAGACTTCATCATTCATCTTAATTTTGTTTTCATGGCTCTGGAGAGGTGACATCTTTGCATCTTTCTGTGTCTTAAATGAAGGCTGAAACAGTAAGATTTTTATAGTATCATTTATTTTTATGTAAAATACCTTCATGATACCAAACACAAAAAACCATATAAAATAGTTACTATTCACTCAACCAATCTTTTGCTCTATGTGTGAAGATAGAAAATTGTAATCACCTTGGACAGGGACTAGAAGTATAAAATGGCTGGAATTGAAAGCACATGTGTTCTTTCATGTGCTAGTCTCCTTTCTCTCTATCACGGACTTCTAACACACACTTGCAAAAACCGGAGGGATCAACTTATATTTGAAAGGTCTCCCTTAATGACTGCCATGTCCTTCCTCTTTCCATCCTTTTTACTGAAAAAGCAGCTTTTGAGATCTAGAACATCCATCTGAATCTTGCTCTTCCATGGAGCTCTAAGAATATACTTTTCCAAGAAGCTAGTTTAAGGAAGCCTGAATGTGGTCTTACCCTTGTTCAAAATCTCTTGGTACACTGTTCTGATATTCAAGATTTCTCCTGTGCCAATGGCCAGCACTTACTCTTCAAGGACTCTAGGAGTACCATGCAAGCTTCACTGTTGACAGGGGTTGGGATGACATTGGTTCCAGTGGCCTTCCTGAGATCCTGGTCAGAAACTGTTAGAAGCGCTGTATCATTCTGCTACACTCCTTCAAGAGGAATCTATAATCCACGTTCTGTGTCTGGCTCTATTAAGCCATCATGCTACTTTAAATTATTGCTATGTATTTTAGGTAGTTACCTTATAATTGTTTTCAACCATAGGAAGATGTGCATTTGAAGATGATTACCAATATATTGTGCTGTCTTAGTTAGGGTTTCCATTGCTGTGAAGAGACACCATGACCATGACTCTTCTAAATGAAAGCATTTAGCTAAGGCTGGTTTAGAGATCAGAGGCTTAGTCCATTGTCATCGTGGCAGCAGGCATGGAAGGATGCAGGCAGGTGTATCTGAGAGTTCTACATCCAGATAGGTAGATAGAAAGAAAAGAGCGAGTGAGACACTGGCCCTGGCTTGAGAATCTGATACCTCAAAGCCTTCTCCCAGTGCTACACTTCCTCTAACAAGGCAATACCTACTCCAACAAGGCCACACTTATGAGCCTATGCATAGTACTTTTATTTAGATCACAACATATGCATATAAAGCCATCTTAGAGCACTTCCAATGTCTTAACATTATTATGAAGGAGGAAGCATAGTGAGATGGTTTAAAACATGTTTCTATAAATTTGCTAAAATAATGTTACCTTGGTGATTAGCTATGTCATTGACATTTGCCTGCACAGTATTTGATAGTTTCTTGATTGTTACCTAGAGCTGTCAACATAGTAAAGGTACAGCTTTTTGTTTGGCATAGACATTAACTGAATATTCCTCGATGCTCAGTTTATTGGTCAGCTTTCCAGAAGAAGGTTTACAGTACTTGCCCTTGCCTTTCCACCTTGAGAACAGGTAAAATTTTTAATAAAAACAGTATTAATATAGTAACTTAGAGTTCTTTATTTGTTTTGTTTTGAGACATTGTCTCACTGTGTAGTCCTCACTGTCCTAGAATTTGCTATGTAGGTTAGACTAGCCTTGAACTCAAAGATCCACCTGCCTCTGCCTCCAGGTTGCTGGAGGTGACTCAGTTTTCTTAAAATTTTTTACTGAAATGTGAGCGGAGATGAATTGATAAATGTTTAGCAGCTGGCTATCTACAGACAATAAGAAAAACAAAGACCTAATGTTGTAACACTTGCTCAGCATCATAGTACATAGTCTTCCACAACATAGATGGTAGACGTGCGAATAATTTATGTAACACTGATAAAGTTAAAATTATACTAAAATGTGTATTTTGAGTATTTATCATCTTAAAATATGATTTATTTCATCATAAGTTTACTTTTTCATTATTAATAAGGACTATACCTAACAATTGGTTTGTAAAATTTCTAAACACTAAAATAAGTTCTTGTAAGCTGTCATGGGATGGCTTTGGCAGACTTTGTTCTAATTTTTTGAACTAAGAGGGAGATATTACATCCTGGCACAGAGCTAGGTTTGCTTCCTCCCTCCCACCGGTGACTCAAATGGGTATTGATCCTAGGACTTTGACTCAGGGCTAGACCAGCCCTCCACCAGCTTGGGTTTTGACTCATAGACCAAATCCACAGTGCACTTGCATGTCTCCAGTCCATGCTAGCTGTGGAAGAGGAAGCTCCACTTCAAAGTCTCACTGGTAGAATCCAGATCAGTTTTCTTTTGTCCGCATTCCCTAAGTTGGTTCCCTTTGTACCTTTCCTTTGGATTATCCCTCAGACTTTGTCATTTATTACTAGGCCACTTAATGGTGTCTTTGAGCAACAGTGTTGTGTCTGACATTTCCATGCAAAGGAAACCATCTGAACCATAGGCTATCCTCAGGAATTAGGACTTTTCTTCCCTACTATCTGTATTTAAAAGAAATATGTATTTTAGCAATGCATCACTTTATCAAAAGATTTCTACACCTGCTTTGTAGAACTAAGATATGAGGTTTTATTTTTCAAGATACTTTAAAGGCTGCCTGTTTAATTCTATGTTACAAGCACCTGTGATAAAATCTTTCTTTAGGAAATTACTGTTGCTAGAATCAATATAAATTTCCCCATGAAAAAGCAAAGTTGATTTCCTGTCCAATAGCTTCATAAGGCCAAATATTTTTTACAAAAGAACTTCTTGATACATTAATATCCTGCCACAGGACATAGGTTTTGGCAGAGAACAAAATATTCTGTAAAGCTTATATATCAAAAGCTGATTTTAAAAATCCCTTTATTAAATATCTTCAATCTACAAGAAAAAGAAGTGTGTGAAAAACATTGCCTAAATATAGTCTGAAATTGCTGTATTTAGGGAGAAGATTTTGCAGTCCAAATTGGTTTTAAATATTTTTATTAAAAAAAATAACAGTATTAACTGTGTTGCTTGTAGTCTTTGTGACTAGGGCAGGGGGTATGGATTTGTGTATATACAATGTTCACTGATGTGAGCTGAACAAACTTAATAAAATCTTCAGTGTTTGTATAAATATGTACATCTTCTTATAAGCCCACAGCATATTCTTATATGCTAGAATAATAATGTAATCATTTGGAGCAATGTTTGCCAGAGGATTATATTGTATTTAAATCTCCAGTTCTCTTACCAGTTTTATGTCAAATTTATCTATTACTAACATCTGGTAAGCAGTGTATTAAAATCTCTCACTTTTAACTCTATATGTTCATGGTCAAATCCTATTATAGTTTTCTACTTAAAGACTACTCTATTTTGACTTAGCAGAATTTTGGGGGGGAGCCAAGTGTAGTGGCACATACCGTTAAACTCCAGCACTAGGCAGGCAGAGGCAGGTGGATATTTGTGAGATCAAAGCCACCCTGGTCTACAGACTGAGTTCCAAGACAACCAAGGCTACATAAGGAGACTTTGTCTTGGACAAAACAAAACAAACGAGTAATATTGGTGGTGAAATACCTTCCTTTGGGGATAGCTACGAGGATGCTCAGCACCGATGTGCCTCCAACATGGCATCATGGTCTCAGTAGAGTGCTTTCAGCTGAAGACACTGCTGAGCTAAATAAAGGTGGCATCTACTGGAAAAACTTGGAGGTCACACCAGAGCAATGTAGGTGGCTGAGGTCTTTCTGATCAAGTCTTTCGGGATTCTCTTGATCACTTTTGTTTCCCATGGAAATTCATGTTCTAGTGTTCATGCCAAGGTCATGCTCATGGCAATAATATCCAAGAGAGAAATATGGTTGCACTATGGTATGTGTGAGCCTCCTTGGCACTGGTCCCTCTATTGGTAACACTGTGTGACACATATGCTCATAAAAGGCACATGGAAATGGGATTCTGAGTGCAGGAAAACACAGAGCCACTGAAGCGTTAACACTGTGGGGTATAAATGTGTCTGCTGCAGAAATGGTTAAAGTGCCTGAGGGTGGCCACAGAACTGGAGAACAGGGCATAGGATCATATGGGCAACAATGGCTCTGGAGCCTCCAGTATCAACTTGCTTGCCAGTAGTAATGTTGATGTCTGAAGTATGGCTCATTCAATGTCAGTGGAGCAAGGGTTCGAAGACCAGCTGTGAACACAGTTCACAAAACCAGGGCTTGAGATTCAGTGGCTCAATAGAGTTAGTTCCACCAGTGTTTAAAACATGGGCACACAAATATAAAGGTGGTTATGGAGCATGATGGCTTGGTAAGACTGTAATTCCAGGCTCTGGGGCACATGAAATATTTATTACAAGGTGTGTAATGGACAAGTATGGATCCTTTTTAGGGGTAGGTACAGAGTATCTCTTCATGAAGAAATTTCAAACTGATAGTGGCTGTTGACAAGTCCAACAGGAAAAGGCCATTTCCTGTGAAGGGAAGGCCACTGGGAACACTGGCAACCATGGCAGTACCTTATGCATTGCTGATATTGATGTTCCAGCTTCGTAAGAGTCTCTAGATGTGCCATATACCAAGCAGTATTTTTTTTCTAGATTGTCCTCTGTTCTTTGCCATAATTCTTGGAGATTCTTAGTTGGATACCTTGCCACTATTGTTTCTGAATCTCTAATTGTTGCCCTATCATGGAGGGAGAAAGAAACCCATTGCCTACTATTCTGACATCTGACTAATATCATTATCCACTAGACATTCTTAAGTTATTCATGGTTTAGGCACACTTTCCCAAAGCACAAAAATCCCCAAGTCATTAAGAATACACAGATATTTACAAGGCTTGGCAATAGAAGGCACATAATGAGATAGGTCTTACATACCACCATAAGTCTAATTTGTCTAGAACTGAACGTTTATTTTGACCCAACAGAATTGAAAATATTTGAATTTGCTCCCAGAGAAGACTCGTGAGCTATAATTTCCAAGCATTTCCCTGATGTTTCTTTAGAAAGGCAGACTGCTTTGTGCCCAAGGCTGCTCAGCGGCTCTCCCGGGGTAGCATAGGTTTAGACAGCTGCTGACTTGGAGTTACTCATGCATTCACTTAAGAGCATTTAACCCCCTGAAGGAAAAGCTGCTTCTTTTAGTATAGTTAGTAAGTGTGGTTAAGTAGGGATTATTGTGGTTATCTATAATAGTTTTACAGACTTAAAATACTTTAGATTGTAGTTTTAATTATACTGTAACTAACTGTAGGGGTTGTAGTAGTCTGTTACATGAATTACAACTAGGTCATTTTAACTAAACCAAGGAAATGATTTGAGTACACCAATATCTGAGAGTGCATTAAAATATTAGGGTAAAGCTATTTTTTTTTGTAGAACTAGGAATTATTTAGTGTTGTCTGAACAGTGTGGTAGAGTTTTGAGACTTCTGGTGAACCTCTCATCTGTACCCAATTTTCTTCTTCTTGAACTGAAAGTATTTCATTTATAAAAAGATATTTGTTTTTATATTATGTGTATGGGTGATTTCCCTGGATGTGTATAAATGTACTGCATTCATGTCTGGTGCTCGTGGTGGCCAGAAGAACCTGCTGGATCCCCTAGTACTAGAGTTATGCCTAGAAAAGTCTTAAGCTATCATCTGAGTGCTGGAAACCTATCCTGGGTCCTCTGCAAAAGCAGCAGGCACTCTTAATTGCTCAGTTGATGCTATATGCTTGAAACCCATTCTTGGTGGCTAAAGAAATTGCTTTCTATTGTTTTGTTTGGTTTTGTGCTTTAATAGTGTGACCTGGAATAATGGTGTTGGTTTTGACTGTTGTTGTTGTTTGATGTTTTCCACCTTCCTGGTTATTATTAATGAAAAGGAAATGTCAACATTGGAAAGAGTCTCCAGCTTAAAGAATTTTAAGTTATTTTCACTTTTCCTTACCCTCGCTTATTAAAAGTTACTATTGTAGAAAGTATTTAGGTTTATAATCTGTCTGTTAAAGGTGTCCTCTTAGTACTGAGTATGATCTTGCATCCTACCATCCATTAATTTCCTCATAAGTATCTATATCTGGAATTTAAAATTGATATGATAATTAAAATTTTCTTCATAATTTCCACTTACCTGTGTATATCTCTAGAAACATCCAATATCATCATGCACCATGTAAATTGAACATTTTTTTTTAAAAAAATCTTTGACCATGAGTTTTTATTGATAAAATGGAAAGAAATGCTAATTAACTGACCAAGACTTTCTTATGTTCAGAATAGTATCGATGTTTGTAAAGAAGCATTGCTTCAGGTTTTGGCATAATCTGTACACTACATATCAGCAGTGTGCACTCAGCTATTTGTCGTTCTGTCAGGATGCTGACGAGGGGGGGTCTTATGATCATGCCTCTTCTGCATTTCAGGTCTCAACCTTCCACCCTTTTCTTGTACATTTTCATTTTGTGAAATATTTCACTTATTTCCACAAGTTGAATAGCCCTGAATGTCTACCAACCTAATAATGAGATCTAACCTCACTATCAATTTGTCCACAGGAACCGTGTGTGTCTAAGTCATCGCCTCCTAGTTTTCCTTTGTGGTTTAACCCTTCTGGTCACATCTAACAGTAGAGTCTCATTTCACTATAGTTTTCAGCTACCAATATGTTTTTTATTTTACACTTTTATTGGCTTTCTGAGTGTGCCAGAGGTGAGGGCACAAAGACAGGTTACAAGTTACAACATGTTCTATAGCTCTTCTCAACTCATAACCTGCTGAGAACTACTTATTCTGAAGTTTAAGCATGTTCATTTTCTCCTCATCTGCAAGTCACCAGATATGCCTCATACCCGTAATCACCTCTGGTAGACTCTAAATAGAAATGAACTAAACATGCGCGTTGCATCTGGTTGTGCTAGTCTATGCTCTTCTCTCCACAACATCACCATATATCACCATATAACTATATACCATATAAATGTGCAGTATATCTGGGATTTTCACATATGTATCTTACAAAGAATATCTTTATACATCAGATTTTTCTATAATTTTGTCTTATCTCAAGACATGTATGTCAAAACTCATTCTAATACCATCATTATGTCCACAATGTCCCAAATTCTCATAGCGTCCCTATGCCCAGTGTCACACAGCCTTGTAGCATCAATATGTCTTTGTTGTCTGTCTCATATTCTCATACCAGTGATATTTTATGCTGTTCTACATATTCATAGGATTAATTTACATAAGGTCGCACATTCTAATATCATTGATATTTTCACGGTGTCCCATATTCTCCTAGCATCAATATGCCCATAATGTCCCACTTACTTATAACATCAATATATCCATAATGTCCTGCTATTTATGGCTTCAATGTAACTATAGTGTCCCAGGTTCTCATACTGTCAATATGTTCATGGTGTCTCATGGTCTCCTACCATCGACACTTAGTTTTCTCAAGCTCACAATGGCTTCCTGTTCTCTTTCATGTCCACATGATATTCTTTCCCTCTGGAAACGCCTTTTCCTGCACGAAGAAGTGTTACACAGAAACTGTGTTAAGTGGCATAAGGTGATGACAATATTTAAATTTCCTAGTGACACTGTGAGATTAATAAAAACGTACAGATGAAACAACGAAGGGAGCTTTCAAGAACAGCTGTGTACTTGTAGTGACTGTGCTCTGTGCTCTTACCCAATTCTCACCCAAATTATGATAAGCACACATTTGCTCTCATTATTCATGGCTGATGTTCAAGAGGTGTGGATGCCACTGCAGGGTCTTAGTGTTAAGGTGAGGAGAACCTGATATACAGTGCATCATGACAACCTATGTTATTCTGTTACACCAACCAGTTTAAGTGTCACCCCCGTAAACGATTCATTTACAAGTGTTCTCCATAGGATAGGTAGCCATGTTGATATTTCCACCATGATGCCTGAAGCAGTGAAATACACTTAAGAGAAGTTTTCATGTTTCTAGCGCGTACTTAGCACACAGGCTCAGTTTCTGTGTTCTAGAAGTTTCCTCAAGTCATCATGTGCATTAGTGATTATACTCTTAACATTTTTTTTTGTGGTCACGATTTTGCATGCTTTCTGAACTAATATAAACACTGTGCAAACACTGCTACATGCATGTTTGGCTTTCTAGCGTGTAGGAAAATCATTTGGGGCATGTAGATGTTACACAAACATGTTTTTAAATAACCAGAGGGTTGTGAGTAAGAGTGTTTCCATGATATTGGTAAAACAGAGACAAATAGAAGGACTGTAATTAATTACAGGTGCACACAGTCCCTCTGTATAGTTCCCATCCCTTGTCTTAAAAACAACGAATTCTTCCTCCAAATTTTTATATTAGTAATTATTTGATTATTTCTGGGTTATTCAAAACACATTGTTCAAAATAATAGGAGTTGAGAAGATTAGTTATACATCTTAATACATATTATAAATTTGACAGTCTAACATATGCCTTGGTTTATTCCCAATTTTTTATTTATTTTGCTGTCCTTTGCCAAATTTATTCTGCATTCTGCGGGCATTATAAATTCAAAATGTGGGGAAGTCCTTCGATTTTCCAGGAGATCAAATTACCTGAAATTACCATTTCTCTTTTCCATCCGTCTGAATGAATGGTTAAGTCTCATCCTCTCCACCCTCCTCAAGGAATAGCCAGACTTTAGGAGAATGGACACTGGGTCTTTATTACAGCCTAAAGCTTTGTTTTACCCTGGGAGTGCTGTAGTTTCCTCTCTGCTATCAGTTTCACTCAGAACTTATTAAAGCCTTCTGAATTCTTTGGGATTTACTGTCTTCATTATTTATCTTATACATCATTGTCCTATTTTTTTTGACGGCTCCTAATTCTAGATCAAATATTTGCCTCCTTGCTCCTGCCCCTTGTGTGTGTATGAAACTGTGTGTGTGTGTGCATGTATGTGTGTGTGTGTGTGTGCTTGCACACATGTGTTTGTTCTCTCCATTTTCAGATAGTTGGCGTAGATAATTCACAATCTTCATTTTAGATCAATGTCATGCACCTTTTTATGGGAAAAGACATGGGAATTCCTCTCATTCTATTTAGAAAGATGAACCAAACTAAAACTCTTAGACATACACTATTGATTCATGTGATTTATAGTTATTGAATGTTATAGCACTAATTTAAATTCTCTATATGATAGTACCCTCATATTCTCATACCCAATATATTCCAAAACCATCTATTTTTTTGCGTTTTTATTTATGTATTTATTTACCTTAAATTAAAGAGCTATAATTTATTTGTTTTATTTTATTGTTATGGGTGTTCTGAGCGCATGCATATCTGTTTACTCTGTGTTTACATGATGCAGTCAGAGGCCAGAAGAAGGTGCTGGATTTTCTGTAACTAGAGTTATCGATTTGTTTGTAAGCTATAATGTGGGTTCTGTGGTTTGAATCTAGGTTTTCTAGAAGCACAGTCAGTGTTCTTAACTGATGAGTCATCTCTATCCTCAACTTTTACTATTTTAAATAAGATGATCTTTTATGAGAAATTGTGTCTTCTAAGAGATCTCTAAATTAATTTTTTAAAAAAAACTGAATTCTTTTCTTGAAGAGCAAGCAGTCAGTGCTCCTAACTCACAAGCTGTTTCTCTCTATGCCCAACTTTTGCTATTTTAAATGAGATGATCTTTTATGAGAAATTGTGTCTTTTAATAGATCTCTAAATTAATATTTTTTAAAAAATCTGAGTCCTTTCAATCCTATATTTGACAGTGAAGATCAATAATAAGAGAAAGAGAAAGAAAAACATTAAAAGAAAAGATCTACTGTGTAATTTAGTTAAACTTTGCTAGATTGGCAGTAATAATATATAAATTCAAGTGTAAGAACTACCCTTGGCATAAGAGAATAGCGTGAGTATAGACTGTATATCACCAAAGTAACTGGTTGGTTAGTGCCTCGCACTGCTATGCAGTCTGCTTTAGAAGAAACTCCATCAGTCAGGTACAGATCTTCCTCCTATTAACTTAGAAAAAAAAAAAAAAAGACTGTTTTTCAACTTATCTCTCCACCGCACCTGTGTTCCCATTGATACCTTTAGTGCCTCTAAACGCTGGCATCTACTGTTGGTTTACTGACCGAAGACCGACATAGTCATGCTTCTCCCAAAGGCAATTGCTCTTCACCCATCTACAGTGCTGGGTGAGAAGATGGTCGTTCTGTCATCACAGATCTTTAGCCCCAAGGCAAGAACGTTTGACTCTGGCATTATGAGGGACTCAAGTGTGATAGCAGAGTAATATCACTTGCATGTGTGTTTGTGTGCACTCATGTGTGCTTAAAAAGTCTTTGGGGAGACCTGAGCTCATGGCTCTCAGTGACTTCAAGAGCATTAAGTTCCTGCCTCCTGTGTAAAAACACAAGACAACTAGTTTTAGTCTGGAGGTCTTCGAACAGTAGATGTAGACTAACTTTAGATGCAAACATTTTCACAGGGACCTTGCTCAGTAGTATTTCTGCAAATACTATGATGATATTTTAAAGTGCTAGGACCCCTTTCTTTCTTTGTTTTTTAAAAAAAATGAATCTGAGGATAATTAAATGTACATTTTGTTGAACAGCTATTTTTTTTTCAGCTACTGTAAACAATGATGTGTTCTTTGAAGCTTTAATGCTCAGAGGGGAAAAAAAATCTCAGAATCACTGACACACCCATAATAAAAAGTAATTATGGTCTGGAATATTTAATAGAGTTAACCACCTGATCCGTTGTGATTTTGAATAAAAGAAACGCTTTGCACACCGCCGAAATGACAAGCTAACTATTTTAGAATAATTCTTCTAAGAACTGTGACCCAGTGAGGCAGGTAAAATGCTAATTTTTGCTGCCACGTGTGTGTCTTTTATGTATTTGTTTTCTTAATTTTCATTTGTTCTTGATGTCTCTGCAATGACGGAGAAGCAAACAGCTCTGTGTGTTATACCGATAATGTGAAATACCCGGCTTGATCTTGTACTAAGTATGCCCTTTCAAATGAACGAAAACAGCAGATCCTGTCGTTTCTGCCCCAAAGAGTCCAGCTTCGACATTCTGCAGTTTGCAGATGTCATTTCGGCTCTGAGAATGTCTTCCCTGAGAGGCTGCAGCCAGGCTGGAGACTTCTGCCTATGATTTAGGTTGTAATTTTATTTGTGGAAATAAACCAATCAGGGTGCTCCGATTGTCTTAGGGATGAGGTGATCAATAGCCCATTACTGGGTAGAACCCAGGCTACAGGAAGTGCATTGAAGACTCCAATGCATGAATTATGCATGCCCTGCTCATTCTTTAGTCCCTGAACAGAATGACAGGGTTTGTGAAGTCGCCTCAGATAGTTTCTTGCATGAAGCGACTGCAGTGAAATGCTTAATATTTTCAGGCACAGAAGCAGCATTGACTCCAGCCAGACAGGTTCGGGAATGTAAATCCGCAGCTCATAGCCCAGAATGCTGTATTTGAAAGTATTGCTATGTAGAGATCTAGCTTTGCAGTCTTGTAACCTGTTCTTTGCAGAAGGTTGGCTGAAGGAAGGGAGCGGCTGTGCCTGCCTCTGAGGTCACAGCTTGAGGTCCTTTTAACTTGCCTTCTGCTGCAGAAGAGAAGCCGATTGTGTCATAACTCTCCCTGAGACATTCAAAGGGACAATTTGAAGCAGGTATTATACCAAGATCGGCAGATGATTCAACACACACGGTGAGTCCGCGATTTTTCTCTAGGTTAGGTAATTGCAAAGGCGAATGTGCCGAGTTGGGCTTAAGGTGATGCGATGCGGCGCTCATGGTATAGAGCTCCTCGTTCAGCCTCACTTATTATTGTGTTAACTGAGAGATGACATTATTTTCTCTATCGGACGGTATGGGTGTGAAGTATTTATTTTGCATGCAACGGCTTTTCAAGAACGTACGGGAACTTAGATGTGTGTGCCTTGTTTAGATGGGTGCTGGCAGTCTGGGGAGGGGCAGCCTGGGAGTGAGCTGAATCAGTAAGTGGAAGTCACCTCCTGCTGGAGAAGTTTTAGCAGGGCTGTGGCTGGGCTTAGGCTCAGCTCAGATTCCTACCTTGATGTCCGCATTTCAAATTGTACTAAAAGCTGATCACACCCAAGGTACTCAGTTCCCCGGACCTAAAGGAAAATGCAGCAGGACTCAGTCATACCGCCTTGCTTTTTTTTTTTTTTTTTTTTTTTTTTTTTTTTTTTTTTTAATTTAGCAGATGTAAGTAAAGGGAAACGATTTGCAATAGCATGTCCTTGAGGGAAGACCTTGTCAGAAACAAGACAATTTGACTTTTCAAAAATTAATTACTTTATTTATGTACATCCCAAATGTTGCCCCTCCCTCCTGGTATCCCCTCCCAGAGTTCTTCACCCCATCCTCCCCCTCCCTTTGCCCCCAGGCATCCTGACTTTTTTTACCTATGCTCTCCCTCTGCTGTCAAGAACACAGTATTCCAAAATGACAAGTGTTACAATAGAATACTGTAAAATTGACTTGGAAATTATAGTTATTTTTCCTACTGTTTTTAAAAATTAAGCTGATGACAATTGTAGACTTCCCTGTATGTGAAACAAAGAACACTTACAAAAACTCAACAAGCAGAACACATAGTACTCTATGACTATATTGATAAGATGTTTTTGTCAATTAAAACTATTTGCTAAACATGGCAGTTTATAAGTGCAAATAAATGATCAGCACATGAATCCCTGAGCTTCGTTTTAGGGAACAAAACTAGATCAATAAGTGTTCATTAAGGATTCAAACTGTAAAATTTCTTAGGGCTACTTTTACAAGTACATTTATATTATTAGTGAATATATATGTATATGCCAAACAATAATTCATAATTTATAAGATATATGATATGCATAAAGCATATTTGTTGAGACTAAATTTTTAAAATATGGCTGTTATCTGTCAGTAACCAAACTGTAGAAAGCCAATTAGATTTTTTCTTTGTTTTTTTTTTTTGTTTTTTTTTTTGTTTTTTGTTTTTTTTTTTTTTTTACAATGGGCATCATTTTCCTGAAAAACAAAGAAATCCTTAACAGTGAGAAGCGGCCAGGCCAGGCAATCCACTTTCTAAGCCTTTGCCATAGCATAGCCCGTTCTGCCAGCATTCCTCCATCACCTGGGCTTCTGTAAGCAGCCTGGTGTGGCACAGACGGCTTGCACCTTCTGATGTGTTCAGTCTGTAGGACTAATGTAATCCAGCTACACTATGTAACTCACAGGTGGAGTTCTCCCTGAGGGAAGGGAAACAGGGAAAGGGAAGTTCCTGCCTGTTGGGGTTCTCCTGATGCTGAGTCACAATAATCAGTTCTCAAATGCCTACTGCCCAAGGTGGTTCTTAGAATCCAAAGGAAAATGGAAAAGAAAGGAGGGACAGAAGGTTCGGGATGCTGTTGCCTACGGATGCGTAGTGAATTCTGAGTGGTGAGAATGGCAGTTCTGTCTGTTGCATCTGGCTGAGGAATGGATGTAGTAGCCAAACATAACATACAAAGATTGAACGGAAAAATTGATAGAATTGGGATTTTTATATGCATCAAGCTTAGGAAGCAGCAATTCTAGATGGAGTTCATTAATGTAAGGTTTGATGATACATTTGAAATTTTTTGTTAATACTTCCAGAGTAAGACAGCAGGTGGTATGAACATCTCAAAATGATAGACTCGTGAATTTCAACATAGGGAATACATATGATATAGATATGAAATGGACCCACCTTGTAACAAATTGAAGTAGAGGTATGTGCTTTCTCCTCTACCTTCCAGCCAGACCCCATGCGTCTTGGAAGAGCCAACAGTGATAAGCCCTTTTCTCACGGTATCTGTGGGAATAACAAGATCTCTTTTCTCTGTCATTTGCCAGTCTGTTCTTATCAAACCTATGCAATTAAACTTTATTAGGACGGATGAAAAGCATGTCAGAATAATGCAAAATAGCACACACATATAAAAATAATTCAGCTAAGATTGTGGGTGTTACGGATCACTTGTGGAAGAGTAAGAGACATGGTGATCAATATTTGAAGAGGGATTTTGTTCCCATTTTCACAAGCATTAACACACACACACAAGTTGATTAAATAATAGCTTATTTGCACAGTAAGAAAGTGCCCCTTAGGGAGTCCCAGAGACTGTCCCAGAAACCCATGGAGCTTTCCCTGTATGAATGATTACACAGATTGGCAAGGAAAAACTTCATTTCCTTTTAGCTCCTTTTGGAAAAATGACAGGAGTAGTCCCTCCTAAAACATGTCTCCTGAATATACTATATGAGACATTTTTCACATTTACTATTTTATATTTTTCATATATACTATTTTAAAGTATTTACTTTTTAATTACACCTTAATTATGTGTAACTGTGTGTATGGTGTGCTTGTGTGTGTGTGTGTTCCCAGAAGCCAGAAGTAAAACCATTGGCTGCTGGAGCTGGTATTAGTTATGGAGGAATCTGAGTCACAGGATTTGATGCCAGCAACTGAACTTGGTTTCAGCAGAATAGGAGCAAAGAATCTTAACTGTGAAGCCATCTTTTCAGTCCTCAGAAATGCTCTTTGAAATTGACTGGGGTGTGTGGTGCTGTCTGCCATTAATCTACATGCAGAGGCATGTGAATCTCTGTGAGATTCAGGCTACATAGAGAGATCCTGTCTCACAAAAACAAAAGGCAAACAAACAAAAAAGAGCTGACTGGGGGTTCAATCTTATAAAAACAGCTTAGTATTTATTTCACCAACTGACCCTCTTTTTTACTATATATATATATATATGTGTGTGTGTGTGTGTGTGTGTGTGTGTGTACATATAAATAATTATATATATATATATATATATATATATATATATATATATATATATAATTTCTCAATACCCTTCCTCTCAAGGGCAACTTAGTGTGATAAGTGCATATTTAAGGATCTAATGTCGTCTCTGGCTCTGTATAAGCAAAAGAAGAAGATGGACTTGATGTTCAATGGGATCACATAAACAAAAACTTAAGGGCAGAAGTACAATATATTGTCAGCCAAAAGTATTTGGCAAAAGTCATGGAAGCACTGAAGACACCTATTGCCAGTTTAAAAGTGGATTCTGGTAGTAGAATATTCATGAGAAGTCTCAATGTAAAGGTTCCAAGCATCCGTTCTGAAGTCACTCCTGAAACAAAGGCCAGAGATGAGGTAGAGTTGAGCAGAAAGGTGATGGAACAGACTACCAAACTTTTCCTGCCAGAGGAATGTGTATGGCTTGATCCTGAGCACACTTAGCATCACAGACATTGATAATCCCACTGGAGTCATTTGCAGCCAAAGACTCTTGTGATCCACATCACATAACTCTCAAATTTTCTTTCTAATGTTCACTGGTCGTTTGTTCTCTGTGTTCTGAATATTTGACCTTGCTAGGAAACAACTTGAACTCATTTTTTAATGTACACCACCACCTCAGAGCCCATACTATAATAGTCTTGTTATTCTGGCTCATACTTTGGACCACCAATAATTTTCTAGCATTAAGAGTAGGAAAGGGGAAAGATAACTAGTCTCTGTGTGTTCCAGGGCTTCTGAAATCAAACTAGCCTATCTTAAGCTCTTAACCTGATCTCTGTTTTTCTCTTGGAAGACACAGAGCCCTTCACTAGCTCTGCCTCCTGATCAGCCTCTATGAGTCTGTGTAAATCCTCCAGATGTGAGGATACTGAATTATCTGTCAATGACCAATTAGTATCATCTCATTTTCACATCTACTCTCATTTCAAACCTAAATAATAGAGTCAGTCAATAGCAAATATGAAAATATTATCTTATAATATATCTTATAATATGAATTAACATAATTAGAGCAGTAAACACCCACTACTTTAAGTGTTTAATTTGTCAAAAATAACTTTTAGTCAAATTATGATTTTAAATTTAAAGATAAATCCAAAATGTGCCTCCTGTAAACCTGACCTTAACTAGTGACTGAGTTACAGTAGATAAAAAGTAAATAATTTAGAATTATGAATAGACAACAACATATAAGAACCTGAATGTTTCCCAATGATCTACTCAATCTCCAGTGTGCTTCTCTCTACTACAAGAAATCAAGCCTCCACTTGTCATGTAAATATGTCAACACTGGGGGAAGATACATGTTTTATGCACTATACTTATCGAAATAGTAAAATCATAATTACTAAATTAAAATTAGCAGGGTTTATCTAATGTCTCTGATATCTTATGGTAATTATAGCATATATCCTAATTAAAACTTATTTCTGTAACACTAAGCTTACAGAATTGAACTGGAATGAACCATTGTGAGAATGTCCTATTAAAGAAAATGTTGTCTCTAATCATTGAATACAAAATTCTGGACAATGAACCATGCACAATTAACAGATTGGACCCCACAGAAAGTAAGGCTCCAAAGAACAGTGTTAAAACATTAGTCTTTAAGAGGTGGAATCATTCTATTGTTCAAGACCCTCACATTGCATAATGTTGGACACGGCTCATAATATTAAGATGTAGAAGAATTCAAATGCTAAATGTGGGCATTTGCTCTTTAAGAGGATGAATAGCAAGTTGTTATTGGGATTGCACTGGCCCTTTAAGAAATGAGTGTTTGGTAAGCTCATGTGTAACACTTGCCATGATTTTGGTTACAAATAGGTTGCAAAGATGTTTGTTGTGCTGGCAGATGGAAGGGCAGCAAGATAGGTGGCTGGGAGGAAAGCTGGAGGCGGAGTTGTGCTAGAAAGAACATGGCAAATTCAACAGATGGAGGGTGATAGATCAGTTGGCAAAAGGAGATGCTACAGGAGAACAGGGGAAGCCAGTGAAGACATGGATGGATAGGCAGCCAGGAGTGGGTGAATGGACCATTAATAAAGAAATCAAACAGTACAGGGGCCCCAAGTTTAAGAACAAATAGATAAATATCAAAGAAGACAACTACAAACTTCCCCTGTCTCTAAGTTTAGGAAAATATTTTCGTTTGAAATGCCTTGTACTATAATCTTTAAAAATGCTTTAAATGAACAAAGACCTCATATACAGAAAATTTTTATTATAAAACTTAGAAATTCAGGAAATTTATTCTGTAAAAAAATATCATGGACATAAAATTAATTTTATTCCTTAGTTTTGTGTTTTCTGCAATTTTTTTTGTCAGCTTTTATTATGTAAACATGTCAGGACCCAGCTGGAAAATAATGCTGAAATATACTGCCTGCAAGCATGAGAAGTTTGATTTCTTTCAAAAGAGGAGTATAAGAGAATAGAAAATGGAAATACAGCATTGTTCTTACAAAATTCCTCATGCTCTCTGTCTACCAGGAGTGACAATAGCTATGTGCTTATTAACATAAAGAAAAACATATGTTATTTGTTCTGTTTCTGCCTTCAGTCTCACCTACCCATGTAAACACAATTATTCTTATGAAATAGTCTTACTCGCAAACACTTAGAAAGTTAAGTAATATAACCAAGTTCCCCTTTATTAATAACTGTCACTATAGATTAATATATAAGTGTCATGTTCAGTAATATTTGTAGAAAGAGGCTTGGCTTGATATAGCGATTATAACTGACCTAAAATACCTTCATAGTTTGAAAAGCTACTCCCATTGTCCATAAACATGAATTTAGCGTGGACACTTTTTGATACATAAAAACTGAAGCAAATTTCGGAAGCAAAGGAACCCTTTATGGAAAACTCCACAGGCACTATGGCAGACACAATGGTAGTCACTATGGCAGGTCTTGAGGGAAAATAAGGGCAGAGAAACTCTCAGTTCTTTCAGGGTCCAGGGAAAAAGTAATTGTTTTTTCAGTGTCTCATGTACAGTTATGAAATGCAATGGTTTGTCTGTTTCTGTGAGTCCTTTATTTACGTGTGCCTGTGTGCTTGTGTGTGTGGATGTGTGCCAGTGTGTGCATGTGCATGTGTGTGCCTATGGATGTGTGTGTGTGTGTGTGTGTGTGTGTGTGTGTGTGAGAGAGAGAGAGAGAGACTGTGTGTGTGCGCCTATGGATGTGTATGTATGTGTGTGACTGTGTGTGTGTGTGCTGTGCCTGTGAGCACACAAAGGTGTGCGAATGCAGGCACACGTGTGCAAATAGAGGTTAGAAGTTAATGCTTAGGAGTAGAACATTCCTTCTACCTTGAGATCTAGGGGTTGAACTTGGCTTGTCGGGCTTGCATAAAAATCACTTTTAGTCTCTGAGCCATCTTGTTGACCCAAAGTCATGGCACAGAAGGGCCTCAAACTCTTGGTTTCTGCTTCTATACCCTATCAAACTGTGTACCGTGAATCTTGTTAAGATTAAGGACCTCACTAGATTCCTAACTCAGAAAGTACTTATTAGGACCTTCCTTGTTCAGTTGCTCTGTAGACAGAAGCATTTCACTGTTGCCAGGGACAAAATGAATCGACTGAAATGGGAGAAAAGCAAAGAAAGTTTACTAGGCAACTGCAGCTCTCAGAAAGACACACAGCCTCCAGCACAGTGAGTATACAGTTGCTGTGACTGCCATTAGTAATCAGCCAAGAAAGCTTTTTCAATATGAAAAATTAAAAGGTGGGTAAAAGAGTTTATTCATTATAGTAAATGAATTAACAATTCACACCTCAGAGACATGCATTCAATGGACACAGCTTGAAAGTGGCAATGCCATGCTCTGGGCTCAGCACTAAGATATTAAAGCTTCTCTTTTAGATCCATTTGCTCTTCTAAAGTTCCTTGACAATTTTTGAGACACCATCAAATCACTATGTGTGTATTTATCTGCGATATTCTGGATCTTTTTTAGCCAAAGGTTTATCTTTCTTTCATTAGACAAAAACAAAACAACAACATAAAAACACAAGAACAAACAAACACGGCTAAGTTAAACTTTATTTTCAACCCGGTATTTTTTTTAGTCAGGAGGAAGAGAAGATTATGATTAGAAAATGGGTATGCCATAAACAAAGTCTAAGTTATTAAGATAGGCTACTTTGCTCAAGTGTGAAAAATTCTACTTATAGAAAAGGAGCATAATGTCGTTTGTAGAAATACATCAACTGTATAAGACGTCTGATGTGTGTGTATAGAATGTGATTAATTAAACATGCTTAACCTATTCACATCAGTGAATTATTGGCTCCTCTAAAATATGTTATTACTGGCAAGATTTCTTTTTAAATGTTTTTCTTCTGGAGGTTTTTAGAGAGCTCCTTTTCAACTTCCTAACCCCCTTGTCGAAAGTGTTGCTAGACTGGGACTAACCAGAGAAGTTCACCTACAACTGGAAACATGAAAGGCATCACTTCTTCTTTGCTTTTATATACCCAATGTCTAGCACAGCACCTTATGTACACAGCAGGTGCTCAATAAATACATGTTGAACAATAGCTCATATCAACTATTTCTGTTACAGTGAATTTTCAGACTTGATTTGTTTAACTCACATTGCCAATTTAGTACACGACTAGCAAATCATGATGTTGTCAAATGTATGATAAATTTTGTAATAGTGGAATGTTTTTTAGTAATAAACAGGTGGTTTCAAACAGCTTTGAAATAATGTATTGTAAGGATGTAGTGTCACATGACTGAGTGCTGTTTAAGACAAGTCAAGAAAGGGCTGGGATGTAGCTAGAGCTAAGTTCACCTGAACATGTCACTGGTCTACCAGTGATGCCAGTTTCCCTGAGCATGGGCTTCAGCATCTGTGGAGAGCAATCCCATAGTGCTTCAACATCTTCATATCTTTTACCACAAGTGATTATTTTTTGCAATACTATTTTTTAAAAATAAAGTGATGTAAATGTCTAGTTCTGATCACTAGAATAAATATGAAGGTTGTTGAGATATCAATTAAAAAATTTAATTTAAAAATGTTGGCCTTAAAAATAATAAGATAATTCTGTTCAATAAAAGTAGAGTAGATATGCTTTATAAAAGGGAGAAATTATAGTTCATGTATTAGTTAATAAATGTTAGAAATTGTTATGGCTAATCTTGGGTGTCAACTTGACTACATCTAGAGTCAATTATCATCCAAGCATCTGAGCATCCCTGTAAGGATTTTCTTGATAGGACCATTTGAGTTGGGAAGACCAGTCCTAAATCTGAGCCACATATTTTGTTGACACCGCACATTAAAAGTCTATAGAAGAAGGAAGCTTGGGCTATTTTGCCTGCTTCCTGTCAGTTTCACTGGCAAGCTCATCTGTCCCATTGATGGTGCATTCCTTTGTTTGGGATTTGAACATAGACTGAAGACAAGATGAGATATTCAGTCTTGTGGATTGAACACCTACCAGAGTCTTGGTTTATCCTTTAAAAGACAGTTATTGTACAAGCCAGAGCACAGTGTAAGTCACTCTAATATAAATCACTGTCTAATACACACACTATGCACATGCATGCATGTGTGTGTGCATGCAAACACACACACACACACACACACACACACACACACACTTACACATATATGAATAATCAATTCTTTTCTTCTCAAGAATCCTGAATAACCCAAGGATAACATAATAAGGTATTATTAGTCATCATGTTTTCAGTCTACATTAGAACAATATTACTCCGCCCATTTCTGGATTCTTTGCTCATTTATGCATTGCCTGTATGTTGTCAAATGTTGCTAAATATTTTGTATTATCATGCTGGTCCTAAGGTGTTCTTCACTCAAACAATGGACTCTTAATCGTTATACATGCATAGACTAAATGGAGTAGAAATAGTAGTCATAGCTGTGCAACTGAATATGATCTACATTGTCTTCTGCTCATACTTAAAGGACAAATTGTGAGTTGCAAAATAAGTAGAAGTAAATGGATAACAAGATAAGCAAAGATATAGACTTGGTCCTCTTTTGAATGGCCTGAAACTGTGCTTGGTGATAAAGTCTAGGATTGGCATTCAAGAGGCTGAGATAAGAGAGTACTGCATTTGAGTACAGTCTGAGTTTCTTTTTAACTTTAGACCTGGTTGGACCACATAGAATGACTATCATAAAGAAAAAGAAAATAGCTTTAACATTTATTGGAAATGTTCAATACATGGAGAATGCCTAAGAGTAGAGCTAAACAGAACTACTAACAAATACCCTGAGGAAAGTGGTTATCTGTGCCAGAATCCTCAGCTAAAGAAAAAAGCATGGCTTGATATTTGCCTAGATATATTTGGATGAGACCTTTACAGGAGAGCATCAATGCCAAATAGTGTTATTTTTAATTAAGCCATATTTTAACCATTTTGTTGGGATAAAATTAAGTTCTTTGGCATAATAATTATTTTAAAGTTTTTAAATGAAAGAAAACCCTCTAAATTTTTTTGGTATGTTCTCTACTTCTGTAATGTCTACCTCTCACATAAATAATATAAATATTATTAGGTAAAACCTTTATTTATTTTCAATTGGACTGAAATAACTGACTCTTGCAGTGATGAAAAACTATTTCTGGTTAATCCAATGTCAAACAACTAAGAATCCACCAGTCTAGTCTTCACTGGGAATAAGATGATACTGGATTTCTGATGATGTTTGTTTGTTTGTTTGTTTGTTTGTTTGTTTTAATGACCAAATATCTAAGCATGTGTACTGAAGTAAATGGTACCATAGAAATTATAAATATTTAAAAATACAATAACATAAAAATTTTCGAGTCTCACTATGTAGCTCTGGCTCTCTTGGGACTCACTCTACAGACCAGACTAGCTTTGAACTCATAGAGATCCTCCTGCCTCTGCCTCTGATGAGGTGGCATTAAAGGCATGCATTACCACGTCCAGGTTTTAATTTGGTCCTGAGGTTCTTTACGTAATTACCTTCAGAGTGCTGGAGAAAACATTGTTCAGTGAATTAGTTTTTCTCCTTTAAATTACTTACTACTAGAAATTCTTAAGAGAGTTCCGTGAGAGAAAATCATTTCTCTACTACTGACCCCTGAAAGCTCCTTAGCGCTCAACCGCAGATGGCATTTCTGGAAGATTCATGGCTGAGCATTGCCTAGGACATAGGTACTTGCTGAGATATTAGTAATGCCATGCTTTAGACATGAATACCATTTGATATTTTGAAGTCTGAAATAGTGTTCATCTGTAATAAACTGGCCTTAGTACATGTAGCCTTTTCCAGATTCCATTGTTTTGAACCAGGGTGCTAAAACTTTCAGACTTTAGGTCATCTAGTGGGTACATTGGTGTTGTGATTCTGTTGAGTTTGTATTTAGCAGGCAGTGGTTTGCCTAGTTGATTTGTCTGTGGTTGTGTCACATCCCTTTGGGGAGTTTAATAGTGATGTGAGTAGGGGATCCACCAGTGGAGAGCTCAGTCAGAAGCATCAAGGAGCTCTTCCAGTCCCAGGGCATCATCACACACTTTTGCAAGGAGAAGGATAATTTTTTTTCTCATACATCTTTTTAATCTTTTCTTCTCTCTTGTTCTGATTGATTTTTCTTTTCAGAGAAATTTTGATGGAAGTCCTAGATTCAAATATTTGTATACGTTTGCTCACACATGCACACACATATGTATTGCTTTACATCACATTGGATAAAGAAAAGGTTCTCTGGGTGAAATTAAGCAGAGACTCACCCACAGTAGAAGATTTCTGGGACAACTGTTTCTCTATCACTCTCAGCCTCTCATGAGCTCATTTAGGGTAGATAAAATTACATCTCCAATGTTATAATATATACTTTATTTTCCCCTTATGATTCATCGGCTTTCTCAGCTGGCTGCAATGAAATGTACATTTGTCACCTCTTGATACCTGAGGAGAGTGAGTCAGAGATGTCTGCTTCATGATTATCAGAAGATTGACCCAAGAAGCATATTTCTTCTTAGTCTCCTTGAACTTGGACCCTTCACAGTACATGTTGTGACTGTAACTTCCAAGCCTTTATTTTTAAAGTCAAATGGATACTTTTCTTTATCTAAAAGTGTTTATTAGAACATTAAAAGCTAAACGTACTGTCTTTCTAGTATTCTCTCTTCTGACTGACACATTTTCCCATTAAAAGATAATTAAAAGATGACATCATTTCCCTACCTCTCCCTCCAGCCCCTCCTATGTCATCTTGAAATTTTGTGACCTCTTTTTCTTTAATCGTTACTGATATTTGTGTGTACGAAAAATATAAATATATAGCCCACTGAGATGAAGAGCTGCAGGAATCCCTGAGGAGAAGCAGATGAACATTATAACTGGTTATCTGTTGCTAAACATCAATCCTAAACACTCGTGTACTCATTTCTCTCATTCTAATCATTTCACTATTAAAGTGCTACAAAAAACGAGCCCTACTTTTTAACAAGATGTGAAATCTTGTTAAAGATGGGGCAAAGAGTGCCTCACAACCCTGAGGCAGCACCAACTTTTTAGAATTTCCCTTAGCACCTAGAAACTTATTGCATGCTTCATTTCTTCATCCTTGTCTTTAATTTGGAAAAAAATAACTCTCTTTACTTTTGTAGAGAAACCTTATATAGAGCTCTCTCATTGTTTCTATTTTTATAATTCCCAAAGCACTGATAATCTTTTATTAATTTTCATATTCTTATCAATCTATTTTTAAGTCACTTGGTTTTCTGCAGAAAGTGTTCTTCCTTGTGGTGTTCTTTTTCTAAAAATTCAAGCTAAGGCCTGTTAGATTTTCAGTGTCTAGTACTGAATATGGATTTTTTTCCCATAAAGACTTGCTGGAGTATGTCTCCTCTACTATGTTAACATAAACATCACTAGTCTCCAAGTTAGACATATTCTCTAACATCTTACAGTTATTACTTTCTATATAATTTGCAAAACATGTAAAAATTGAAGATTAAAATTAATTCTAATTTTTCGTTACTTGAATTTATATATCTTTTCTACCAGGACAGTTTTAAATTGGCCAGTGCAATCAAGGTGTACAAACATTAAATTTCAGAAATAATTGATCTTAAAGTGAGAGGGAAATTGGAAATAGCCTTCTAAAAGATTATGTTCAAAGATCTGTGTTGGCGAGACTTCAAAACTCAGATTTGGATTTGAAGAATGGCTGTATTAGTGGATAAACCAAGATGTTGGTAGTTTCTTGATGAGTGGACCTAGCCAAAACACCAGATGTTACTGAAAGTCTCGGTTATGAATCTCAGTCAAGGTAGTCTGATGTGGAAAGTTTCATAATTTTCAGTCCGTCTCAGCTGCAAGCGCAGGGCACAGTTGTGGCCGGGTAGAGGAACTCACTTCAAGGAGGCCAGGAAGCAAAGAGAGTGACTATGATCTCCAGCTTTTTCCTTTCCATTTTCTTTTCTGTCCCACACTCCCTGTGATAAGATAGCCATGCTCAGGGTCATTCTTCTGCCATCCAGTGGTCCTCTCAGAGACGCACATAGCAGTGAGCTTTACTAACCAACAGGGTGCGCTCCACCTAATCAAGTAGATAGATGAAGCATCAACCGCCAAAAGAATTTTCTAAAATTATACTTCCTCTCACATACTTAAGAACTGACATACATATTCATGATAGACTTAAAAGTGGTTGCAGAAATGTAGTTTTCAGCATATTGTACACTATGACCTTTTAAGATAAATCTGTTGTTTCATTTAAATATATCAATTACAGTCTGAGTAATGATTTGAGGCTTCTTTTTACTCACGTAAAAAACTGGAAATAGCTCTTGCAGAACTTTACTAATTTTATATAATTTTATTCTTTTTAATTTTTATTTTATTTTGCAGAATTTTGTCATGTCTTTTTTTCAAATATATTAAATTCATGTTGTTTGGTTAACAAGTTCTTAGCACTTAATGTTTCAATAGTCATATATCTTACGATACAGTGTTCCAATAATTTTTTTATAAATTTTTATTAATATACAACTGACTGAAACTATATGACACCACTCCAAGTTCTGGAATACTGTTAGTAACAGAAGTTGTATAAATTTATGGGCAATGTATTATTTTTGTGGCAGAGGGACTTTTGATGTAATTAATTTCTCTACCTTTTAAAGAGGGGACTTTTGATGTAATTAATTTCTCTACCTTTTAAAGAGTGTTATTTATTGCCAAAATTAGATAGGGCTTATTGTTCATCCTGCTTTTGAGTTTTTATTTTTATTTATTAACTAGTAAATGTGGTAAAGAGTCATGTGTGATGTTTATTTGAACTTCTGATTACATAGAAATAATCACCTTAGCCTTGAAAACTTATTTATTAATTATGCTGAATGCAAAGGAATGAAAACTGACATAGGCTATACTATTTAATTGGTCTCCATTCACTTCCTCAACAATAGAATCAGCGACATCAACTATCCTAGGGTTTAGCCCCTCTATGGGATTTCCATGCTGAGTCATTCTTCTTAAATAAAATTATGTATGGGAAAGAAATATGGTTTCCTTCATCAAACCACAGGAAAGTTACCAGGAAAGGGTGAATTAAAACTGCATCTATCATAATAGTATCTTCAGCTTACACTAGAGAGGACTTCTGCACCCTCAGGATCAGGCCTAAATCATTTTGCAAACATGCAACATTAAAGAAGTGATTATAATTATGGAGAAAAGTAGAAAGAAATTAGAAAGAAAGAAAATATCTCTAAGTTGGAAGTTTGGTAGTTTTCCCTCAGATTGAGAACATATGTAAGAGTTCTAGAACTTGAGAAGAGTAAGAGGGTTTTAATTATTCCTCTAGATAATGGAATAGAGCTGAGTAGGGAGGCACGGAGCCATCTGCTGGGCAGATGGAAATGTTTATAAGAGCTTACCTGCCCAGGTGCACAGTATATGCTGCAGTCATCACCCATGCATCGGGGTAAGGCCTGAAAAAGGCTGATGGTTAGTATGCTGAATTTAAGAGCTGTGCTCTCGAGGAATTCAGGCTGTGGGCAGATCAAACAAAAGCAATATAAAAGCACTTTTGCATCAATATTTTCAAAAGATACTGGAGCACTTATGTGCTCACATGATAATGGGTACTAGTAACAGATCAAATAATCCACAAATTTATGGAAGTACGTACAGGAAGTTAGTGACGAAAAAAATCCAACTGTTTTGAGGTCAAACCCTACGTCACCTTATGGTGGCTGAAAACTATAGGGAAGCTGTATCACACTGGGCACCCCCATCATTCCATTTTAATTTTAAATTTATATGTTTTATATACTCCATTATTTCCCAAGAACAGTTGTAGCTGATCAGGATTGAGCATAAAGAGTAAGGGCCATTAGAAAGCTATTAGCCTCTCTGTTGATGTTGGCAAGGCTTATCTCTGAGGCTTTTGTTTGATAGTCTAGGTTCCTCTTTTGAATTTTATTTCAGTTTGTGTTTTCTTTAGTGATACCACATTAATATCTTGAATTATCTCCAGTATTTCATTCACTATTTCTGTGATTCCAGGGTCTTCATCAAACCATTTCTTCGCATCCTCTTCCAGGTGCTCCAACACACTCATAATTGTCAATTTGAAGTCCTTGTCTTGTGCTTAGGTAAATTGTATTTCTCCGAGATTTTTGTAATAAGGTTACTGGCTTCTAAAAAAAAAGGCATATTTTCTTGCTGTTTATATTTGTGATTTTCCACTGGTATCTAGACATCTGGAGTTATGATACTTCGGGTATTTCTGTGGGGTCCCTGTTAGTGAATACTTCTCTAGTTAGATGGGTGAGAAAAAGGAATACAGATGGGACAGGAGAAAAGGCTGAGAGAACAATAGGAAACATCCGTGGGGTTAGGGTTTCTACACCAAGAGGTGGAGTTCTGAAGGAGTGACTTTATGGTGAGAGGAGGGGCTCCTGCAGACAGACCTACAAAACTAATTATGGGATGACTGGACTGGGGGGGACAGAAAGATAGTGAAAATTACCTATACTGTTCCAGGACAATGTGCCCTGGTAGAAAGGGTTTCTGCAGATTGGCAGCTGACGCAAAGGAATGGAGATATGCTGGAAGGAAAGGCTTAGAGGGTGGGTAGGAAAGAAATAAGGGACTCTGTTGGCTTAAATTTTTCTCAACCTTAATTTTAAGGATGGTTATTAAACTCTTTACTCCCCTTTCTAGCCCACAAACCCACCAGAGGTAGTGGAAAAAAAGGATACGGGGCGGGGCGGGGGGGCGGGGGGCGAGGAATGGACCTGTTTAGAAACAGTTCTTTGGAGCAAATCCCATCTGTGTTGACAGAAAATCGGCAGGTCAGTTCACAAACACTTCGTAAATATATCAGCAGTCCAGTTCACAGGTCAGCAGTGATGGCATGACCTAGCAGGAATAGCCAGGCCTCAGCTGAATCAGCATGAGTCAGCAGGAGGGACTAGGACCAGCAGGGATGCCAGGAGAAGTTCTCCTGGCCATGTCTTTTTCAGGGAAGATCAATGAAGACAAGAGACCAAGAAGCTTTGCAAGCTAGCTCTGTAAGCAAGCCCCTCTCACAATCCATTGAATCCTATGTATACTCCACACATCATATGTCCTGCGCAGGACTTTCCTCATCATGTATCTTGCCTCAGCACATGAGTCTGTTTTAGCAAAACTCTATGCGAGTCTGTAACAGCTGTCAGCACTCTGCCAATTGACCTGAGTTTGGGGAAGCAGCAAGAAACTGCCAGCACACCACCAGAAGATTTTTTGCTGTGTTTTTCTCTATGGAGTCCTGACAAATGGAGCTCAACAATGCATGTAAGGCAGACCAATACATGGGTGTGATTAGCAAAAAATCCTTCATCAGGTGTCCTTTCTCAGGAGTCCTTCCATGTTCTTGCTTTAGCAAATTATTCTTTCACCTGTGCCCGCTTCAGGAAAACACTTCTTCATGTGTTTGGCTCAGCAAAACACCATCTGACACAATTGGCTTTCCAAAGATACCTTGAAATTTTTATTTCAGAACCATCCCCAAGGAATGGAAGAAGGGTGGATTATATGGTTGTGTACATAAAAGACCCTTAAAACTCTACCAGGAAGCTTCAGCTAACAAAGACACTCAACAAAGTAGCAGGATACAAATTAATGGCAAGAAATCAGTAGCCTTCCTATCTATAAAGGACAAACAGTGAAAAAAATCAGGAAAAAAATATTTTTCACAAAAGCCTCAGAAAAAGATATCTTGGGCTAACCTAACCAAGAAAATGAAGAAAGAAATTTAAGAAGATATCTGAACATGTAAAGATCTCCCATGTTCAAGGATCAGTAGGATATTGGAAAAATGATAGTTCTACCAAAAACAAACAAACAAACAAACAAACAAACAAAACCCTACAATGCAACTCCCTTTTCAAAATCTAACAATTCTTCACAGAAATTGAACAACAACAAAAAAAATCCATGTGGAAACACACAAAAAACTCCAGGATAGCTAAACTGACTCTGAACAATAAAAGAACTGCTGGATTTATCACCATGCCAGATTTCCAGCTACATTAGAGATTCTCTTACAATCCACTATTCAAATCTCAAAATACCTATAAGACATGGAAGCTTTGGAGATCTCATGATCTTGATTAATAACTACAGACCAGATGCCTGCAGATTTGGGTTTAAGTAGTAACTATATAGCTGAGAATTAAAATGACAGTAAGGAACAGTAACTATAAAATGTAGAGGGCTATTTGGTGATATGAAAACCAAAAATATCCCTGTCTCGGCACCTCTCTCTCTCCTTCAATTCTTTGGCCATGTCTCTAATACTATGCTTCAACCTCCTGAAGCCTCTTTAGCTCCTGAGATGCGTTTGAGTGCCCCTGTCTGGTCCTAGGCTCGGCTCCTTTGATATTTTTCTTTGGCATGCACAACATAAAAGTCTGCAACTCTGTTTTCTTTATCCAGGCCTATCATTCCTCATTGCTGGATTTTGATCATTACATCTTCGGGTTGTAAATTTCTCACAGTGAGAGGCCAAATACATTTGTTGTTGTTTTGATTTGATTTTTTGGGTTTTGTTTTTGTTTTGTTTTTTGGAAGCACTAACTGAAATAACTGGAATAATCAGATGGTGGAAAAAAGTTATTAAATCAATAAAACAGCATCTACTTTAATTTTGTCGTAGAGCCAAAGGTTTCTTACTATTTAAAGATCTTTTTCATTCTATATTTTCATTATCGACATCAGGCTTTTTAAAAAAAATGATAAACCCAAGATGCATAGAAATATTTGACGAATAATAATTTATGGTAATTGTGAATAAAGTGTTACATTGATGATTGATTCAAAGTTTTTTAAAAAAAGCCAAATGATATAGTTACATAAGCGATTGTAAGACTTAAACTAAGGGCTTTTGAATATACATAAAACAGTTGAAACATTAGCATGTGAGGACACTAAATCCATCAATGCATTTTCTTGCACAGAGTTTATTATTATACTCCATTCCTTAACATGGACCAAAGTCTATCTCCAGAGAAGTAGTGTGTGTGTAGGCTGTGTGACGGGAAGTTGCCCTTACTCTATATTGAAAATTCTGTGATAGGTTTCCCTTTTATGTTGCTGTCATGGTTTGCAAACTAAACACAAATTAACTCTAACAACCATCAATTACTTTGTCTCTGAGTGAAAGCATTGGAATGGCAATTATTTTGACTTGGAAATGTAAATAATATACTTTGAGTACAATTATTTTTTTCCCAAGGAAAATGTACATGTTCTCTGGAATTATTAAAGTAATAAAGCAAAGATAAGCATAACATTAGTGAGTTGTTGAAAAAAAAAAAAAGACCTGTGTGTGGCTGTAACAAAATATCCTTCTGTAGGGACAGTGACACTCATTGGAACTGTGTGGCTGTAACAAAGGCATTCTACTGTGGGGAGGGTACCTTTCGTTGTACTGTGTGTGATTGTAATAAAGGCATTAATTGTAGGGCCTGTGCTGTTCATTGGAATTGTGTAGGGTTGTAACAATGGCAATTGCATTGTCCTGTAGGTTCAGTGTAGTTCACTGGAACACTGTGTGATTGCAGCAAAGGCATTGCACTGTAGGGTCTGTGTTGTTCATTGGAACTGTGTCTGGCTGTAAGAAAGGCATTCAACTTTAGAGTAAATGCTGTTCATTGCAAATACGTATAGTTGTAACAACAGAGTTATACTGAAGAATCAGTGCAATTCACTGGAAATATGTATGGTTGTACTCTATTCTACTGAAGAAGACAGTCCTGATCTTTGGAACTACACTTAGGTGCATCAAAGAAATTCCACTGTAAAGATAATGCCATTTTTCATAGCACAAATATCTTTGTGAACTCATATATAAAAGCATGATTCAACTTTCAATCTGAAAACAATGATTCTAATCATGGGTTTCTTTTCTTGATATAAGGCTATCATTGGCACGCAATTAAGAATGAATTTGTTGCATGCACTAAACATTTTATAAATATTGTCTTCCTGCATCCTCTCAGCAACCAAATGAGAGTGGCACTGTTATCATCCTTTCTAACGTGAGGATGACTTTATGTTGAGTGGTAAGGATTGTCGCCCCAACCATAAAGTTACAGGATGTCAGTATAGGCTTTAATTCACTCCATGTTGTGACACAATTAAAATGTACAATCACAGCTACCTTCCTATAGAAAATTAAATTAAAATGTACATTTAAGACTGTGATGCCGAGCAGTGGTGGTGCACGCCTTTAATCATAGCACTTGGGAGGCAGAGGCAGGCATATTTCTGAGTTCCAGGCCAGCCTGGTCCACAGAGTGAGTTCCAGGACAGCCAGGGCTACACAGAGAAACCCTGTCTCAAAAAACCAAAAGAAACAAAACAAAAGACTGCAAATACACAGTTAAAAATTCATTTTGAAAAGTGCTGTAAAATATAAAACAGAATATTTTTATACATGCATTTAAAAGGTTATTGTTAATATCTATTTTTGGTAAGTTGGATATGAAAAGTATTAAAATATGGATGTGTTATATGATATAGTTTTTTAGAGCCTACACCACATTTTATCAGCACTTTCTATGCTCTCAGCAAAGTCTTAAATAGCTGTAGACTTAGTTAAGTTGGAGAGACAGCTCCTGTTATGACCAACCCACAAGAGAAGTTCAAATTCATAACTCTGTTTCTCTAGGACCATTTCTGGACCATTACTTCTTATATACTAGTCAGAGTTCTGCAGATGACATCACAGATTAAATGCATACTACAAAGGGATTTCACTAGGCTGGCTTATATGGTATGAGTTGGATATTTGAGCAATAGTCATCATCACACAAGGTAGGTGAGCATCCATTAACTTCTTAGCCCATGAGGCCAGATACCTCCTTAACTATCCCAATCGGATGCTAAAGATCTGGAGTGTTCCTGGTGAGTAGCTTGTCTTTAAGTTCCAAACTAGTTAAGTTTCAGTATCTCTGAAGGACATGACCAATAGTGGCAGCCTGAGGGCAGATGCCCTCACCATCAAGGTTAAAAGCTGGCAGGCAGAAGGAGCTTTACTTTTACATCGGGCATCTTTATATCTGGGCTACTTCTAGAAAGTGCTACCATTTTATGGAAAGCTCTTTTCCCTCAGAGAATCTTTCCAGGTAATACTTTCACAGATCCACCCTGACTAAGATAAGAAGTAGTTCTCTTAGTGGACTCAGAATCTCACCAGGTTGACCTCCAAGATTAGTCATCATAGCCTTCAAGTCAGAGGTTTGTTAATTTATTATTCTTATTTTTATTATTATTATTTTTTTAGATTTCAGTGAGAAACTTAAGCATAACTACATAGTTTCTTTTCAAAGAAATATCATCTTAGCCCTTCCACACTCGCATGCTTTCCAGGCTTTCTGTTTTATTAATGAGATTGGCTCACACTACTCAATCCTTTGAGATGTTTTTGATTAATTTTTTTAATATTTCACCTAAAATTAATAGATCAGGAAAATGAAAGTGCAGAGAGTAGGGAATGCAGAGGCCAGTGAGGTCACACAGCCTGGCCTTGATTTAGTCAGAGATTAAGGACTGAACTGTAGTTTGGCCTAAGCTCATGTAGAGAAGCTAAATGAATGCCATGGTTTTTCAGGGTGAGATTTTGAAACCCCACAAGGACTTTAATTACACATACTAATTATTTATCAAATATCACACATTTACCCCATTTCCTTATAAAATTTCCATCATCATTAACTGCCTCAGCATGATTTTGTGTTTTCACTTTCTACAAAGGATTTTCCTGTTTCCCTCCTACAAAAGAATCCATTACTCTGACATGTGTCCATAGAATCTGTAGCTTTACCAGAAACTTTGAGAAAACAATGAACATCCTGCTTCAAAAAAATTCCACATGTAGAACTGCCTGGGGTGGTACCCACAGGAGCATATTGTGTTGCTGCCATAGCCCCATCCTGGCGCTCATCTGTCACTGTGTTATGATGGAGATTTCCCAAAGAAAAAGAAAATCAAGGAAAAGGTGAGGTGGTTTGAACAGACAGATGAAAAAAGTGTTGATGACTCGGCAGAATAACGTCTGGTGTCAGAAAACAAGAGAGGAAATTAGAGAAAGCAGCTGAAAGATGGAGGAAGAAAAACCCCGAGTTTTCCCCAGAAACAAGAAGACACAATGCCAGTTATAAAAGGCCATAGGTTCACAGAAACCAACGACTTACGTTGAAATCAAGCATTCACATAATACCACTTTGAATTATACACTGTATTATACATTTTGTTGGCCATCAGCTGAGAATTTAGAATTTAGAGATTCTTAACAAAGAAGAGAAACATGGCATTGTATGTTCCTAATCAGCTGAGGGAAATCCTTTTCTCTACTTATATAAAAGCCATAATCTTCAAGCACTTCTTTGGGGAAACTTTGATAGCTCCAGGTATGTGACAGTGGGGAACTGTGGCAGCAGGCAGGTAGGAGCAGCCATAGCGGATCTTCTCCCTAGCCACACCCCTCATAAAGGCCTCATGAGGGACTCTAAGGTTTACACTAGGAACAGTACTGTATAGGCAGGCCTAGGCACCCGGTTTCTCAAGTCTTTCACAGTGGCGTTCTTCACTTCTGGCATTCTGAGACCCTTGCTTGGTCCTATGGACTTGAGTGTTCTCTGTCACTCTTTAGTGACCCAGCACTCTTCTTTGCCTCTTTAGAGTCCTTTTCAGCTGCTGCCCTAAGCCCAGTCTTGCATTCTTTCTATTGTTGACTGCCACCATCACCATCACTACCCCTTGCTGCTCCTTATCCAGCAGTCAGTGGATCTGCCTCTTTTGCAGCTATGAGCCTACCTTTGCATCTGGACCTGGGGACCAACTAGCTCTCCTCTCCTTTTGCAGACAAGATTTTCGATGCTCTGTTGCTTCTGCCCCAGTATGGTGGTCGTTTTATAGTCCAGCTCCTGCCATGCATCTGGTTGTTTTCCTCTCTCCTGAATCTTTTCTTGTTATCTATGTGGCCAACACCATGAAAAACAGGCAGGAAAAGACCACTGGAGGGAAGCCTTCTATTGGGCCTGATGTTGCAACACCAAATGAGACAGAAAACAGCAAGTGGCTTGCTTATATAGCCACAGGGGGGATCTTTGCACCAGTCACAGAAAGTCTCTCGTGTAAGCTTATATTTACAGCCATCACAGTCATGTTCAGTTTGCACTACTCCTGAAGTCCCATTAGCCAGACCACCAGAGGAAGTGTTTCCCCCACAGCCTCAGTGGAAATGGCTTCAGGGTCATTGAATATTAGGCTTGGGATTGCAAAACTGTCCAGAGCCAAGTTTTACAAGCAGTCCTGGCTGTTGCGATTGTCTTATAAGAATCAGTGGCATCTCCGGCATCTCCGAGATAGCCAGTGCGGGCATGAGGATAGTCTATCTAGCTAGTAGACTGATGATGGAATTTTTTGTTTGTTTAAGTCAGACAGGGTTGCAATGGTGACTCCAACAGATACTAAGAAGCCAGATTGCCCCATGTCTTCTTATTTGCAGGAAAATAAACACCAAAACATAGCATAGCTGCTATACTAAGAAACTAAAGAGCTCTCGAAGAGTGGTAATGATGTTAACAGATTCTAACAGTGAGAAACTCCTGCTGTGTGCTCTGGGGAGAGGAGGGCTCTCCCATCTGTCTCATTTAAAAGTGATCCTTCTAATGAAGATTGCAATGGTATCTGTGGCAAAGCCTGTTTGTTCAGATTGCTGTTGGTTGCTATAAAGCTGCAGTATGGAGCGGTATAGACAGAATTCCTAAGGAGCACACATGTGGAGCACCAAGTATTCACAAATAAACATGATAGAGTGTGAAGGCAGATGAAAGACACAGAGAAAGAACCTCTAGAGGATCCACATTTGCCTTCACCTGTAGGCTACTGCAGCCCCCAAAGCTGTCCACGTTAGAGAGTTGAAGAAGGGTTCTGAATCTTTAGGAAGTCTGAAGAGGACAATTCTCTACTGGTGAGATTCTTTAATTTGATTTGCTATTATTGTTGCTTTTCTTTTTGCTTTTTGTTTTGTTTTGATGTTGGTGACGTAAGCCTGTTTAAAGCAGATGTGGCAAGCATTCTTGAGTAAATGGGTGTAAATGTATTATTGAGAGAATAGATGGTGTGATAAAAGAAAATCATCAAATTTAGGATAGAATGATGGGTCCTTTTGGCTGTAATGCAAGACATTTAAATAAGACAGAACTGAAAGCAAAGGAATAATACATGGAATCACTAGCCTCTATATGCAGAGGGCCTAGGTCAGGCCCATGTAGGCTCCCTGGTGGTTCAGTCTCTGTGAGTCCCTAATGAGCCCAGGTGAGTTGATTCTGAATTTTGTTTTTCTCACCAGGTAGTTTTTTCCTTCTAAGGGGAAAGAATTCAGTCAATAGTTCCCTGAGCCTAAGATGAGATGGTGTTTGCTAGATGTATCCATTGGGACTGGGATTCATAAATTTGAATTTTGGTTGGTTGTTGTTTTCTGTAGTGGTCTCCATCTGTTGCAAAAAGAAGTTGTCAGTCTAAGCAAGGCTTTATCAATCCATATGATGGTCTACTCCAAAGAGCCAACCTGGGAGTAAGTGGCAGTGGGGGAGGGAGCTGTGTTGACTAGTTTTAAGAGATATCACAAATGTTTATGAAGTAGGTGGTATGCTCATGGGATCAAGACCCTTTTTACCCTCCCAAACCAAGGTGGACTACATTGTTTCTTTTAACCTTTGTTTGAAAGCATTTATTTGTTAGCTTTTGTTTATTTTCCAGATTTAACTTAAGTAAAACCTATCTTCCCTCCCTTTGCTCCTTCCAAACCCTCCCATACATCTCTTTCCTCTCTTGCAAATTCATGACCTATTTTTAAATGAATTGTTATTACATGCATATGTGTGTATACATATATATGTGTATGCATATTCCTAATTATACTCTGTTGAGTCTGTATAATGTAACTTGTGTGTATGTTTTAAGGGTTGGCTATGTGGTACTGGACTACCAATCGGTGTGCCCTTCCATGGAGAAGAATACCTCTCCTGCTCCCAGGCTTCCTCACTTCCCTATAGTTCTTTGGATAGTGTTCAGGCCTTATGAGTGGGCTTTTCCCCATCCAAGTTGACATTCTTATGGGTGTCATCCTTGTGATGAGAGCTCACGTTCTCACAGCCTGTCCCCTGATCCTCTGGCTTTTAACGTCTTCCCCTCCCTGTTTTTGCAGTGTTCTACAAGCCTTAGGTAGGAGATGTATCCATGGGAACTGGGCTGTACATGTCTACATTTGACTGCTTGTTGTTTACTGTAATGGTCTCTATCTATAACAAAGAAGTTTCCTCAATGAGGAGTAAAGACTACACTTAGGAGGACAGAGAGGCAAAGGTCATAGGTTGTTCCTGTGTTATTTGAAAAGCCGTTAAGAGAGCGGAGAAAACCGCAGTTCTAATTACATGACAGATGAAATTACAAGAGCCTTGGTTAGTGCACGGCCATGTCAGTGCGGGAAACCTCTGAATCCCACAGTTTATAATATAGGCAGGAAATTTAACTTTAATGGCTGTTTAACTACAGATTGGCAAAAGACACCACTAACAAGTTACAAGAGCGTTTTTCCTCAGTTCTGCTAGGTCTTCCTTGATTACCTCATCTCAAATACTCATTGTTTGTCAAATACATTATTCCTTAGGCAGAATGCCTGAGCAAAACAACTTAAGGGGTGGAAGACACATCTTGACCTGTAGCTCAGCACATCCTGGTGAGGAGGATGTGATAGACCTCAGTAGTTCACATCAGGGCAAACAAGATGGCTGAGTAGTGGTCTTTCTCATTTCTCCCCTTTCATTCCACCCATATTCCTAGCCTCTGGCTCAGTGCTACCCTCATTCAGGTTGGATCTTCTCCTCTTAGGAGACTCTTTCTACAAAATCACACCCATAGTAGCCTTCTAGGCATTCTGAATGCAATGAAATGGAAGCAGAGTGAAGGCCTTAAGTACAACAGATGCTGTCTTACCTAAGGTGGTCCATCCGGAGGCTAGGGCCCTGGATAGACAACAGCCATCAAAGCCACCCTAAGCCAGCAGACTTCTGGGCCTTTACTTCATGAACTTGGAAAAATAATTTCTTAAACAGTGGAATGGTGAGTTTCAGAAAGTTTTTATTACAGGAGAGAGCTTAAAAGAAAACAAACAAGCAGGTACGTTTAGGAGGAAGGAGTCCCAAGGATGGGTTGCTGCTAAGGGTCCTTGATACAGTTAATAAGACTTTACTGGGTTGAGGCATTAGTATGTGTATGATGTGACCGGTGTCCCATTTATAAAGTGCTCATGGGCCTCTCCACCCTGATGTCTGGACTGCAGTTTCAAGCACACCTTCCTGAGCCAATAAAGCTATCCAGTCATGTATGCTTCCAGAAGGTTCTGACCCTAAACATTCAAGAATATAACAAGCAAAATTATTTCAAGAAAAATAACAGCAGGAAACCAGAATCAGAACCAGTGCCCATAAACAATGTTAGTCTTCCTGACCTCCAATCGGGACAAGCATTGATAGAGCCAAGAACATTTCTGGCTTCTCGCCAAGACAACTTGTGTTCAAGCGTGGGGACCATAGTTTGACTGTCCAGCTCCCTAACTTCAAGTCCTTGTCCAGTGTCTCCTGTCTCCATCAACATTGGCAACAAACATTAATCATGTATACAAAGCCTCATTTTAATGTGTTTTAAATTAAAGTATTATTTTAATATAAATAAAGTAGTTTAGAGGAACAAAGCCTTAACACTGGTTTTCATTCTTTATTTTAAAACACCAAGCATTGACTGTTTTCTTTTTCTTTGATGCAAATAAAATCTTATTTTTTTTTAAATTAGTTTTTTTATTGGCTATTTTATTTACATTTCAGATGTTATCCCCTTTTCCCATTTCCCCCTACCCAGGAAACCCCTATCGCATCCCCTTTCCTCCTGCTTCTATGAGGATGTGCCTGAGAGATCCAGCCTTCATGGAACCAAGGACCTCCTCTCCCACCTATGCAGGACAAGGCCATTCTCCCCTACATATACAGCTGGAGCTATGGGTCCCTCTCTATGTGCTCCCAGGCTGGTGCTTTAGACCCTGGGCTCTGATTGGTTGGTATTGTTGCTCTCCCCATGGGGTCACAAACCCTTTCAGCTCCTTCAGTCTTCTCTCTCACTCCTCCATTGGGAATTCCCTGATCAGTTCAATGGGGTTCCCAATGGAGACTGTTTCATTTTCTTTATAGTTTCAGTGTTTGAAGTTCACTATGTATTTGGTTTATTGTGAACATTTGCATAAACTGGTGTATTAAGGCATAGTTAAATAGCATCTTCCTTTCAGTTATTCTACACGTGTCGTTTATCCCTCAGTATAGGACTGCACACTGTTCAGTGCTTTTCAGTTGCATCACATGTTGCAGTAACCTCTTGAACTGTTAATTAAGTTCCAGTCTACACAGAATGTATTCTTTGAAAGATTCCCAGGTGATTTTTAATTTGCCCTCGAGGTTAATGGAATGAGAAGGCTGCTTTTTAAAACATTGAATGTGTTGCTTTGAGATGTGGTCATTTCATTTTTTTTTTTTTTTTGAAAATAGAAATGATATTGTCATTGGTATCTACTGTGCTTTTTAATTAAAATCCTTTATAATTAAAAGTGTTATTAAAATAATACGGCTCTGATGGAAAATGCAATCATCTCTCCTCCAACTTCAGAACACGAGCATCATAGTACATCCAAGAGAATAAAGAAATGCTAGTGTTTGTGGAATCAGTATTCCGGTCCTTACCCTTCAGCTGCTTGATAGCTGAACTCAAACTTTATTCACAGCATCAAAGGGATGATCTTAAATGTTTTCACAGATGTGAGTGACTGATATGAAGAAAGATGCTGTGTCTAAAGCTCTGTTGCTAGGAAACAGTTTGAAGATTAAATTTCCTGTGGAGACATCTTCTGCTGTGTAGTAAGGAAGGGTGGTGGTGTGACCTGACTTCTAAAGAGGTTTATTCATTTATTTACCCTTATGTGTAAGTAGATGAATATCTGCAGGAGTTTATGTGTGCCACTTATGTGCAAGTGCCTGTGGAGGTCAGAGAGCATCAGATTCCCCTAGAAACTTGAGTTACAAGTGGTTCTGAGTCACATGAGGTGGTTGCTAGGAACCAAAGACCTAGTAAAGACTCATCTGATGAGTCAAGTTTCCAACCCCAGTATGTGTTTCAGGGCTGTCTCTGACTCCGTTGCCTACCTTTGAACTCCTTTCCCCTAGCTAGACTGTCTGCTCAGGCCTCAGTGGGAGAGAATGTGCTTAGTCCCACTGTGACTTGATGTTCCAGGGTAGGGTGTTACCCAGTGGGGTCTCCCCTTGTCCTTAGAGAAGGGAAGTGGGCAATGGGTGATGGAATTTGTGAGAGTAGGAATGAGAGGAGAGGAGGGAGGGGGTTGAGAACAGGAGGCAAAGTGAATGAATAAATAAATAAATAATCAATCCTGCACCTTCAGTTATTGTGGTTTCCTTTCAGTAGCTTCATTTTGAAGTCATTTTAAAAAAAACCTTACATTATACTAAAAATTTTAGAAATTCTTTTAAGAATATTTGGAAGGGTGAAGCTGTAAGACTCCAGTGAGGTTCGCCAGCACAATCACTATTAAACTGTGCATAATTAGAATGATAAACTCATCTTAAATATTTCCTTAATATTTAACTATTTTCCTTCTTACAAATGAAATAGTGTGTCCTTTGTCTTAGAAAATTTTGTCTACATAGATTTTATGGCAAATCTGAATTGCTTCTGTGGTGTCACCACACAGAAATAACTATACTGTGGTGCTATTTCCATCGTGTTCTATTATTTTCAGATAGTACATATTACTTTATAATTTTCAAAGTGGATCCTTTTCATTAACTATTTTCTAAGAATTCATGCCTTTTAACTTATACGTTAGTTTAATTCATTTACACTTATTGTAATTTTCATGTATACATACATATACACACACATATACATGTGTGTGTGTATATGTATGTATGTATGTATGTATGTTTATTGTAAGTTTTATTGCCCATAATTTTTCTGTGCTTTATCTTCCCTTTTTACCTTATATTTATCTTCTTAGTTTTTAAGACAGGATCTTACTATATTGCCAATGCTGGCAGTGGAGTTCCAATCTTCCTACTTTAACCCTGTGTGTGCTGGCATTAAAGGCGTGCATGTCCTCACCTGGTATTTCTGTTCTTTTTTTTTTTCATTTTTTGTATATTTGTAATTTGAGGTCAGATAATTTGCAATCTGTTTTTCTCACATATTACTCTATAAAGTATTTTTTACTTTAATGCAAAGAAGTTTTATCTGTAATCTAGTGCCTTCCTACTATTTCATCACTTTGTTTCATTAACCTGTGAGTATTACAAATTAATTCAGGAGAATAGATTTTTATGGTGAAATGTATGTCAAAATATCTGAAATCATTTTCAGTCCTTTGATGCATATTATAAGTTATTTTCTCAAGTTGTCGTATTAGTTATTACTTTTAGTAATAACTTCTACTTTTAATCATGTAGGAAATTTCAATTATTCTGACAATAACAACGTTTGAGTTTTACTAACTTTAATTCTACAAAATTATATATATATGAACTTCTGAAGTTGTATTTTGTATATGTGTATGGTATATGTATGTATATATGCATGTATGTGGTGGAGGTATATATGGTATGTATGTGTTATTATGTGTACATGTGTGCAAACAAGTGTGGTATATGCATGTGCACATGCATGTAGAGGCCAGAAGTTTATGCCAGGTACCTTCTTCAGTTGCTCTCCTAGCTTACATTTTGAAGCAGAGGATTTCATTTAACCGAAAGCTTACCGATTTAGCTAAGTCTAAGTCAAGTTTCAAGGAATTGCTTGCTCCATGTGCTGATGTTACAGACATGTCAGTGTACCCAGCATCAAGCTATATATGGGAATCAAGTCAAGGAATCTTATTTATATTGTAAAGAACTTTAACCACGGAAACATCTTCATAATTCCTGAATTAGGACATTTAATTTACAGTTTTGTCCTTACTCTTTCATATATCTCCAAACATGCCTACCAATCATATACCTTTCATGATTATACAGTTATTTCCATCTTTAGATGTGCGTTCTTCAGACTTTTATCAACAACCAGTTTCAGACTTTTATTCAACTTATATTTTGGTTTTAGAATTTATTTCTAATTTTTATATAAGAGAACAAAACATCCCTGTTTCATTTTCATCTGTTGATGGATTTTACATGATTATTTACTTTAATTATTAGTTTTATATTAAAGTGGTTTAATTTTTATATTGGAACTTTTAATTCATCTGAATTTATATTGAAAAATGAAGTAAGATTAGAATATATATTTTCCAGTTAGAAATTTTCATTACAATAGGTTTTTCCTACTAAATATTTTATGTCTCTACTTTCATTTCTATTTCTGTGTTGACCCAGTTTTCATTTAGTAGAGAATTGTTCAGTTTCCATGAGTTTGTAAGCTTTCAATTGTTTCTATTGTTGAGATACATCTTTAATCTGTAGTGGTTGGCTATGATGCAGAGAGTTATTTCAGTTTTATTGTTTCTGTAGAGACTTGCTTTGTGACCAAGTACATGGTCACTTTTGGAGAAAATTCCATGAGACACTGAGAAGAATTATATTCTTTTGTGTTTGGCTGCAATGTTCTGTAGATAGGTTACATCCATTTGGTTTATAATGCCTGTTAGCACCAGTATTTCTTTGTTTAGTTTTTACATAGATGACTTGCATTTGGTAAGAATGGGGTATTGAAATCTTCCACTATCAACGTGTGAGGGTCAGTGTGTTATTTAAGCTTTAGCAATTTTTTTTTTTTTTTTTTACAAATGTGAGCACCCTTGGGTTTGGAGCACAAAAGTTAAAAATTGAAAAAAAAATCTTGGTGGTTTTTTCATGGATGAGTATGAAGTTTATGTCCTCATCTCTTTTTGATTAATTTTGATTTGAAGGGTATTTTGTTAGATATTAGAATGAGTACACCAACTTATTTCTTAAGTTCTTTCTTACTTCATTTGCTTAGAAAAATCTTTTTCTAACCCTTTTTACTCTGAGGTAGTTTCTGTCCTTGATGTTGAGATGTGTTTCTTAGATTCAGCAGAAGAATACATCGTATTTTCACAGCCATTCTATTAGTCTGTTTTGTGTATTAGGGAATTGAGTACATTGATCTTCTAGTCTTGTCCCTTTCATGAACCTGGCATTGGGAGAAGAATATGCCTTCCCTCTAACCTTCTAGTTTCTTTACTTAGATTACCATTAAGACAAAACAATAGAAGAAAATATATTTACATGTTTTATGTAGATGGGGGCATCATGATAAAAAATACTATAATCGCAGAAAAATCTAGATAGTTTTACTTCTTAGGAGAGATGAAAGGAAATGTGAACAATTTAAGGAACAATAGATGAGTTTAGAGAAATATAATTGGAACTTGAAAAGAGTAGGTGATGTTCTTTTGGGATATATTGTCAACCTTCGATAACCTCTCCTAGAATCTGAGTTAATCTTTCCTGCTTGGTAAAGTTTCCCAAGAGTGGTTTACATGACAGTTATGCTCTTAGAGCCCAAATTTCTAGGCAAATGTGAGGGACACAGGGACCTTTTCTCTGCCATTATCCAAGAGTCCTCAATTCAGTGTGATTGGCTCCACAAAGCCTCCCATTTTTGTAACATTTTCTGAGCTGTGTCAGTAGCATCCATCTGTTCTGTTCTGTAGGTGGGCCTCTATTATTGGAAGACATGTTCCATTTTATTTGTGTGTTATATTATTGAAGGCCTTTTTGATCCTAAATACTATGTATGTTGAGAGATGGCTTTATTTACATTTTGATTAATTTTTCTGTGTGATGGCTTGAAAGTTCTTATTCTCTTTTTTAAGATCTAAAGTCAATTTTGATGGTGCCAGTTTTCTTTTGTTAACCCTTCATAAATTGAATAATCTGTTACAAAATGTACATTGAAATATATAAACACAACTTAGATATTTAAAAGAGCTCTGTGGATATATTAAATTTAAACCAGAAAGTAGTATTTTAAAATTGTGCCATTTGAAAGTGGTGCATATTTTTTATCGTAGCATTTAGGATGCAGAGGCAAGTGGATCTCTGAACTGGAGACCAGCCTGGTCTATAAAGTGAGTTCCTGGATAGCCAAGGCTACACAGAGAAGCTATGTCTCATAACTGGATTTAATGTGTGTATGACATATGTTTTGGTGTGTGTACAATGTATGTGTGATGCCATATACATTTGTGCTTGTGTGTGTGTGTATGTGAGTGTACACATACCACACCATAGCATATGTGTAGAAGTCAGAGTACAACTTCAAGTGATGGGTCCTTACTTACTGTGTTTTGTTTGTTTCTTTGTTTTTTAGACAGAGTCTGATTTTTGTTTGTTTTGTTTTGTTTTGTTTGTTTTCCCCTCACTGCTGAATACCCTGATGCTAGTTGACTTACAGGACCCCAGAGATTCTCCTGTCTCTGTTTTTTATTTCATTGTAAGAATGATAGGATCAACCAAACTCAGGCTTTCATGATTGCTTAATAAGTACTCTTCCTACGGAGCCATTTCTGCCAGAGAATCGTTATTTTAGGTATTCAAAGCCAGTGCCACCAACACAATTTAAGACTATCATGAAAGATGTGTAAGAGAAAGGGAAAAGTACAGGTATGCCTGTAATTTTGCCTTGTGATTTTTGTTTTATATTAGATTAATATTGGTGAGAAATATGGCTAATTAAGAAATAGGTTTGTGTTTATCTCTTTTTTTGTGAGCTGCTATTATTTTCATATTTCTGTTGTTAAAATAGGGGAAAGAATGGGAAAAAACTTTTACTTCTAACTTTTCCATTGTAAACATTTATGTATATGGATGTTTGGCTGAATGTGTATCTGTTCATTCCATGTATGTCTGGTACCCATGGAGACCAGAAGAGGAAATTAGATCCCCTAGAACTGTAGTTACAGATAATTGTGAGCTGCCATTTGGGTGCTAGAAACTGAACCCAGGTCCTTTAGAAGAACACTTGGTGGCTCTTTAATAAGATATTTGCCAAATAAAACTGCCTAATTGATAGTGAAGACAGCGTCTCTGAAGGGCTTGGATTATAAATATACATTTTCATTTGAAGAAACAGAACAGAGTCTAACAAGGTGAGCAGCTCTCCACGAACAAAGCAAAGTCAAAGAATTTGAAAGGTACATGAGAGAGAAAAACATCAAAAAAGAAAACTTTCACTGAGGGCCTCTAAGGAGCGACCAAAGCCTTGTTTATATAACGGTCTTAACCAGTACTACCTTGCCAGAGTACCCAGAGCTGTAGACATAGCTGCTTGCTCTGTGGGGCTGGGCACACATTCAGTTAACTGAACATATAAGAAGACTTTGACAGTTTCTGTCTAGATTATACTTTAAATTTTCAACTTGATGTCAGGAAATTCACACTTGTCTGTCCATTGAATGACTTCATGATGGAGGAGGAAATTGAGAGAAGTAGCAAGGCCTGTACTGGAGACCACTGTCTTCATCACCTGTGTTGGATGAACTATGAAATGGAAAGGAAAAATAAATCTGGGGTTGTTATGAATTGGTTAAAATGAACACGGACTATGGAGGCAGTTAATTGTCTCTAGTATAAAACAGGAAGGCTCAAACAGAAGGCATCTCTCTTTTCAAACTCCCCCTACATCCCTCCAGACCAAATATTCTACAGAATTAAACGGAGCTGTTCCTTCATGTCACTTCAAGGTAGAAATGTTGGACCTTCTGGAGACCAAAGGCTTGAAGTCAGACATGAAACATTGAGAAAGCTTAACCATAAAAAGTAACACTTACCACAAAGGAGTCACAAGGAATAACCAGCATGCGACAGAGAAATCTGACTTCCATTTGGGTTTCTCAGACAAACTCTGAAAGGGAAAGGCATTGAGTAGAAATCCCAAAACAAATGAGTTAGATTAGGAAAAGTATGTGGTAGAGAGTGGGGACCTCAGGGTTAGAAAACAAGAAGGTTCATTTTTATGGCTTAGCGCTCAATCACTGAAGAAGAGAAAACATTATCATCTTTATAATGACAGCAAGAGTCCTAGTTTCTGTTTGGGAAGAGAAGAAATCTCTTTGTAGGGGCTTAGCAGTGTAAACGTATTTATCCCACTGTTGTAAAGTGGCTGAACAAGTGGGTATTATGTTGGCAGTGCCTTGCTACAATGATGAAGAACTATACTCAATCTTTCTGAATAAAGTCTTTCATATGAAAACTGGAGATGCACAGAGTACAGTTTTCAGTGTGTCATTGTCTTAATGTAGGTGTTCTATACTAAGAGCATAGTTTCACTGTTACCTATGGTCTGTTGGTTAGAAAAATGAAACAACTAAATATGAAGATGCTGGAGATGAAGATGGTGAGGATGAAGATGCTGGGGATGAAGATGCTGAGGAAAAGCTTCCACCAGTTGATATCATTGGAAAACTCCATGACTTCACTTGTCTCTTGATATAGTGCTTTCTTTCTATCTTTTTTCCTATGAATTTAATCTTTGGAGGGTCCTTCCTCTGGATGGACAGAGGAGTTACAGAGAAGAGAGTTTCCTCTGTTGTGGGAAAGAGAGTCCATAGGAAGCCAGAGGCCCTGCTTATGAGCTAAAACATACAAACAAAGAAACAGAAAAACAACAAAAAATGCAGAGTAGCCAAACTCTGGTTAAAAATCTTTCGTCTCATCACACATTAGCATTAAATATAATATATCCATATTTCTATCCTCAAAAATTGTGATTTCATTAATGTTCTTGGCTTTCTTTGAAAGCCAAGTAATACAGTTTTAATGTTCTTCATTACATAGTACCTGAAATTCTTAAACCTGGATGCCTTTGTCAAATCCTTTTTCAGCTTATTATAAGTAGTTCTTTTTTGCATTTATTTAAATTTGTATCTGAGTGTGCACTTTACAGACCGAGCCATCTCACTAGCCCTCAATATGGGCATTTTTTTCTTTTTAAAAAAAAAAAAAAAAAAAAAAAAAACAGAAGGAATAAGTGAACAGTTAAAACTTTCCATCTGGCTACCTTCACCTTCATGTAGTAATTTTATTATGTATTATTTAAGGAAAATTTTATAAATGCAGATCTTGACACATAATGCACTAACTATATGCATGCTCACTGGTATTATCTTATGTGGTTCAGAAACAGATGCTGAACTGACAATAGACTTACTCAGCTATGACCCATAATAACTCCCTGTATGGCACCATAACCCTAAGGGTACAATAGTGGTGCACACGCCTTGGCAGAAAACAGCAGTCTCTAATTGGAGACTAGAGAAGTCATGATCCTGGATGAGAACCTGCAACTGATACTTTACTAAACCAGCATAATTCCTAACCACATTCTAAATATCTGCCTGTACCTGCAGATAAATATAGTTCTCACACCTCATCAAGAGACTTCTCTTTGCTGTAGACAGAGATCATTACAGAAAACCACAACTGATCTAAACACAGAAAACAAGAGATGGATCGTGAGGTACGAGTTGGTACACCTACAACACTACTCCCATTCCCAAGGCTCAGGGATCATTGTGGGCAGAAAGTTTGTAAGAGTGAGAGCAATGGACAATTTGCTGTCAGACTGTGTCTCCTAGAAGAGTTGAGAGGCTACAGCCATCACCCATGAAGCCTTATCAACAAGGCTGCCTTGACAAGCCCTGAGCAGTGATGTCACCAGGGGACCTGCTAACATAGAAACAGAAAAGCACATGAGTCTCAAAGCTAGAGAGTAAACTATGGACAGAGTGGAGCAACTGAGAGAGGGAGAAATAACCTCCCATGGAAGAGCCTGCTACTTGCTTATCCAACACAAAGTGGTCAGCACTGAGATCACATACACAGAATAACTAAAATCCACTTCTGTGAAAAGTGGTTGGCATTTGGACCTTATTTATTTGACACAAAGTTGTGAGACTCTTGGGTACTTTGACAATTTTTTTCTACTTTAGGTTCCTTGAGTACTTATGAATTTTAGGACCAATATCTACAACTTAGTACAACTGAACATGTTTTATGTATGTATTTAGAAGTGTGTGTGTGTGTGTGTGTGTGTGTGTGTGTGTGTGTGTGTGTGTGTGAATTAATGGAAAAGAAGCCATGAACTTGGAGGGTGGTGTTTAGTAGAGCTGGAGAAAGTGGGATGGGAGAAATGGTATAATTATAATTTCAAATAACTTAGTATTAAACCCCAAATGCTTGTAAAATTTTCAAAGTTAAGTTCCATTGACAATAACATCTTCTTACACTCATTTGTCAGTTTGCATACTGCTAGAACAACTAACATGGAGTCAATGATTTTTCCCTCATTGCTAAAAAACACCCTTGTTGGAGGACATACCATGTTCTCGGGAGGAGTAATTCTTGTCTGCGGCATGGCTCATAGCCTGAGCAAGAGCTGCCTGGAGCTATAGGATCATTAGCATTACTCAGGCAATGTGGGGTACAGTAAGACGACACTAAGAAGCATGCACGTTTGACTGGGTGAAGTATTCAGTGACTGCAACTTCACCTTCAGGACACAGAGACAAGCACACAGAACAGTGGCTAATATCCAAAGCCTGCGCAGAGACTCAAGAGAGAAAGGTTGAGAATCGAGTCTCAAGGGTAGGCATGGCAGCAGGGACTAAACTCTTCCTAGATACAGGTGTCTTCACTGCGGACTAAAGCTATACAGAGGGACTAGCATACCCCAGGAAGTCATTAGTGTCTCAGTGTTGAATGAGCTGTCTGTCTGGCAGTAATTCTTCACAGGTGTGTGTGTGTGTGTGTGTGTGTGTGTGTGTGTGTGTGTGTGTGTGTGTGTGTGTAAGAGAGCAAAGGGGAAAGAAGTTGGATCATTCTGCCTTGCTGGCATGGAGTGTTCCTGCTGTCAAGGCTTATAAAATCCCACTTTGGGTTATTAGATTTGATTCACTGGGCTGGTATCACAGCATGGGGGGTCTTTTGTAGTAACCCAGCTATGCCAGATCAGTTTGAGGTGTACCTAGGCAAAAAATGGAGTTAAAAGCACATTTAGTCAGATTGCTATAGTCTAGTAAGAGACTCTCATATAACAGAATGTCTCGGGTATTAGTCAAAGCAGTACATCAAAATAAATGTCCTTTTCTTCCTTGTTCCTTTCTAGTCCTCCCTCCCTCCCTCCCTTCCTCCCTCCCTCCCTCCCTCCCTCCCTCCCTTCCTTCCCTCCTTCCCTCCCTCCTTCCCTCCCTCCCTCCTTTCCTCTCTCCCTCCCTCTCTCTCTCCTTCCCTCCTTCCCTCCTTCTCTCCTTCTCTCCCTCCCTCCCTCTTTCCCTCCCTTCCTCGCTTCTTTCCTCCTTCCCTAGTCTCTCTGTCTCTGTCTCTGTCTCTGTCTCTCTCTCTCTCTTTCTCTCTCTCATTCAGACAGGGTCTCTCTATGCAGTCTTGGCTACCCTGGAACTCACTTTGTAGACCATATTGACCTTGAACTCATGGATATCCATCTGTCCCTGCCTCCCAGGAGCCAGGATTAAGGGTGTATGTCATCATGCTTGGTTCAAAGCGCCATTTTCATCTCAATATGAAAAAGTAAATCAGATGTAGATATTGGGAGCATTCACTTTTCACAGAAAATAAAGGTCACATGAAGCACAATGTAGACTAGTTCTATGAAATGGAGTAATATATGATAGATGTATTATATTATTACATATACTGTATGACTAGCTTTGAATCTTAGAGCACATTTACTTAAAGGATGGCCTCGAAACACAGATACATACAGTGATCTGGCCATAGATTCTTCTCTGTAATAGAAACTTCAAGCTTTACTTGACAACTACAGTAATTTGCAACTCTGAGATGCCTAAATATTCCCTGGACATCTGATTAAAATACAGATATTTGGGCTATTTTCAAGAAACTCTTAATTACTCTTGGGTATTTCTCAGGGATCTGACTTATTAATAAGTGATTTCTACACTACCCTTTGAAATACACTGAATCATAATTGTAAGAAGTATGTGGATTACTGCTTAAGAACTATCTTCTTTCCTGATCTATCCCAAACACAGCTGTATCTTCGTAGATAATTAAATGGTAAGACTATGGGATTATACTTCATCTGAAATATTAGAATTCAAACTCTTACTCGGTGGGTAGACATGTATTTGAGGGCAATCTATGTGACTCTTATGATGTAGGCTGCCTCTAAATAAAGCAGGCAGATGATGTCACTTTTTATAAGATAATATGTAGATTAGTGACATGTGGCAGTGTGTGTGTGTGTCCCTGTTCTCAGATGTGTCTTGTGTGTGTGAATCCCCTCATTAGTTTAGCATATTTAACATTCCTGTTCTTTAACTGACTCCCTACAATTGATTTTTTATCAAGACAGTAAAGGGTTTCTCAGTTTTTCTTCCTCCTACCTATCCCTCGTTCTCAATGAAACCAAGCAAGCTGCATACATCATTTAATAGTCATGTTTATGTTTTTCAACAATTCTATGTCAAATGTAGCACAAGATTCTGGTGATTTTTTTTTTTTAAGGAAATGAAGTAGGTTTTTTTGTTGCTGTTGACTAGAAAGAAGAGATCATAAAATAGACACAAGTGTTAAGTCCTGCTTGATAAACTAGCATGTCCTTCTTTGACTGAGTCAGAAATGTTTGGAATTTCCATGATAAGGAAGTCCTGTTGTTTGATTTGCTAATTTTTCTATCTCTCTCTCTTTTTTTTTAGCGTCTCAAATTCTTAAAATTTCAAACAAAATAAATGTATGAGGGGGATACTGTATAAGTTCCATGGGGGAGTGTGAATGAGGTAGATATTATATAAGTTTTATGGGGATGTGTGATGGTTTGAGGTATACTAGTCTGAATTTTCTTCACACATGCACACATTCCTAATATGCAGGCTCAAAACAATGCTTTGTGCTTATGGTAGCACTCAAACGTGGTATATTCCCAAATGTGCAGTCAGTGAGAGTGAATCTAGCAAAGTCGTTATGACATATGGGTTTTATATTCTTGCAGGAAAAAATGGATGTCTCCTGTACACATTACAAATGGATATGTATAGTTTAAGTTTCTCTGCATATATTGTGTTTTTAAAGCTAAAAGAGTTATTAATCACCCATCCATTTGTGCAAAACCTGAGCCGTGATCTGCTCTGTAATAAGAAAGCTTGTCAGCATCCAGTTAATACCCACATTGTCGCAAAGGCTGCAGATGTCTCCCTCAGTCACTCCTGACTTGGTAATTTCACACTCTGTTCCATTTACTGCAATGTTTGAGTGTTGCTTTCCTCTCCCCATATGGTTTCCACGGTGAGGTGGGAGGATGCTTCAGAAGTGGGCTCTTTCCTTTGGTCCCTGATATGTAGCTCTACCTCTAGCTGGGTCACACTAGCTTCTCTTCTGGCAAAAAAAAAAAAAAAAAAAAAAAAAACAAACCACCTGTAACTACTTATAGTTACTTTTAGAAAAGAAACGCTTTCCTTATGTTTGCTAAAGATATCTAACTACAGGAAACTCTTCAAACTTCAGTAATGAGGCTGCATTGCAAAGGTTAAACAAAGTCATAAATCTTAAAGCTAGAGTTTAAAGGAGTCACCAAGAATCCGAAAGACATACATAATGTGCTGCATTAAAATTGTAAATCAGTAGTTGACTGGGTTTAGATAAAACTGATTACTGAGCTTAGCGTTTAAATCTATAATATCCCCTTCCTAACAGATTAGAATTTTTAAAATCCAAAACAAATTTCATTTCTAGAACTTGTTGCTTACTCATTTCCTGATTTCAACTTTGCTCCTCCTTTCAGTAGGTCTGACACTTTCATTTAGATACTGTTCCCAGATTGGGTAGCTGGCTCCTTATAAGGATGAAAAGACCCCAGCAGTGCTGGAACACTTTCATGTTGATTCCTGGACTTAAAGTCCCCCAGTAGTAGGTGATGGTGACAGTGTCTCTCACCTAGAATAGCCCATGTTTAACTGTAATATGCCTTTCTCATCATTTCCTAGAAGTAGACCATATAACAACTGTCCCCCAGGCCAGAGCAGAAGGACTGGGGTAAGGAACACACAGGAAATTTTAGGTTCATTCCCTTTTGCTAATAACCTTTCATTAACTGTGCTGATGACAGAGGTGCTTGATTTTCTGTGTGTCTATCTCTCTAAAAATATCCTTTTAGTTATTTTTAAATACAGACACAACTTCTTAATAGATCTGTTTCTCCCTCAAATAAAAATCATCGACCTTGATGGAACAGCCTGGCATGACATGGAAGTATATGTAAACTCGGTGCAAATGATTACTACTCATTAAGTGCTTACTAACGGTGTGATGACTTGTTTTGATTAATTTATTTGGAAAATGTCACTCCAGAACAGAAAGCACAAGAGCAAGGTGGCATTGTCACAGCACCGAAATGACTATGCAGATATGGGCCAGATTTCTCAAGTGACAACATTAAGAATGATTTGTTCTTTTGTATATTTGTTGTTGGTTTATAGGAGACTACTGATATTTAAATGTCAACTGTGGAGGTAGTTGCTTTGTTGTAAGTGTTTTTTAGCTCCAAAGTAATTCTAGTAAAATCTCTAGTCTCCTGTACATAATCATGTCATCTGTCAATAAAAATTCTTTGACTACTTCTTTTACCTTTAAATCTTTGTGTTTGTTTATTTATGTCTCTTGTGCTAATGTTCTAGGTAAGACATCCAACACTATATTGAATGAGAGCACTAATGTAGACAGCTGTATCCTGTTCCTAATTTTGTGGAATTGCTTTAGGATTTTTTTCTCCATTTAGTAAAATGTTGGCAATAGGTTAGTCATATATGCTCTTATCCTTCTGAGAAGTGTTCTTAGACACCCAGTCTCTTCAGTAGGTTATGAACTCATGAAAGAGTGATGAATTTTGTTTAATGCTTTTTCCTCATCTACTGAGATAATTTTGTAATTTCTTTCATTGACTCGTATTAGGTTTATTAATTTTTCTATACTGGACCATCCATACATCTTTGGAATGAAGTCAACTTGGTCACAAGACTGATCTTTTTGATGTGCTCCTGTATCCAAATTGCAAGAGTTTTGTTGGGAATTTTAGCAGCTATGTCCATCAGGGGGAATCTGTCTAATACTGACTGCATGCAGAGGGTCTGGGCTAGGTCGGTCTCTCTCTCTCTCTCTCTCTCTCTCTCTCTCTCTCTCTCTCTCTCTCTCTCTCTGATTTTACAGAGTAGTTTGAGAAGCACCAGAGTTTGTTGATGTTATAGTAGAATTCAGCAATGATCTTCTTTATGCCTTGAGATAGTTGTTATAGGTTTTTAAATTTTTTTTATTTATTTTTTATTACTGCTTCGATCTCATTTAGTCTATCGAGGAACTGACTATTTTATTGATTCTTTGTAATTTTTCAGTTTCCAGTTCATTAGGCCCTATTCTTAATTATTTCTTTCCATATGAGGGTTTGGGGTTGGGTTTTAGCTTATTCTTCTTTCCTAGGCTCTGAGGTATATTGTTGGTTTTACTTGTTTTGTTTTTTGTTTGTTCATTTATTTGGTATCTCTCTGATTCCCTACTGTAGGTAGTTAAAACTACAAAATGTACTCTTAGAACTGCTTTTATTGTATTTCATAGGTTTTTGTATTTTATATATTTATTATCATTGCATACTAGCATTTTAAAATTTCTTTCCTGGTTTCTTCAATGACCTCATTAATCATCGTGTCATGTTTCTTTTTAAATCTCCTTGACTTTGTGAATGTTTGTACTTTCTCTTGCTGTTGATTAGGTTTTGTTTTGTTATTTTTGTTGTTGTTGTGTTGTCTTTTTTGTTTTTTTTCAATTATGATCACCTAAAACTATATTTGTGAAGACTATCTTTCTGTCCCAATATACAAACTATTTTACAGAAAGTTTCAGTAGCTGTTGAAAATAAAATGTGTATTCTGCAGTTTTAGGATAGAATGTTCTGTAGATGTCTCTTAAATCCATTGGATATATGAAGTCATTTAATTGATGTGTTTTTTCTGATTTTTATTTTACTTTATTTTATTTTTGCCAGAGTGACCTATGAATTTATAAGAATGGACAGTACAACAATATTCAGTTGGGGTTAATTTATGTCTTCACATCTAACCGTGTATATCATGAACGTGGGTATATTTGTATTGGGTCTTTTTTTACATTTATTATGTCTTCTTATTGAATTAATTCATTGATTAGAATAGCATGACCTTCTCTGTCTCTTCAGATTGGCATTATTTTAAGTCTTTTTTTGTCAGATACTAGCTAGTGATGCTGCTGCTTCCTCATTTCAGTTGTTGAGAATTCTCTCTTCAATTCTTTTACCCTATAGTAGTGTCTGTCTTAGAGTGCAAAGTTTCTTTCTCAGAAGCAGCAAATACAAGGATTCTGATTTGTAATATAATCATTTCATCTGTCTTTTGATTAGAGAATTAAGACCATTAATATTCATTGTTATTATTGAAAATTGAAGGTTGAATATTTATTATTTTCTGTTTTTGCAATGTTTTGTCTTAGTCCTAGTCCTAGTTTGTTTAACCTACTCTGGAGTCTTGGATTTTTTTCCAGTATTCTCTTCAATGTGCTTGTCATTTAAATCAGTCTTGAGGATTCCTTCAGTATCCCCTATAAGTTCAGTTTCTGGTCATAAATTCCTTTCATCTGTTTTCATCATGGAACATTTTACTATCTCCCTCAGGCATGACAGTTTTGCAGCATATAGTAGTCTGGGGTGACAGCTGTGCTTGTTCAAATCTTGAAATATATAATTTTCAACTTTTCTTGTCTTTAATGTTTCTTTTGACAAGTCAGCTGAGTTTCTGAATGTCTGCCTTTATAGATGGCTTGGTATTTACCTCTTGCAACTCTCAAGACAGTTTTCTTATTTTGTATTCTTAGTATTTTACTATGATTTCACACACACACACACACACACACACACACACACACACGAGGAATTTTTTCTCTGATTCTGTCTATTCGCCTTTCAATGTAACTACAATCTGTTTCCTGTAAGTGTACATGGAATTCTTACATCAATCTAATGAGCGAGTATTTGAGTGACTATTTGAATAAATGCTTTAGTGCTTGGTGTTCACTCAGCTTACCTGTCTTGGCTTGGGTACTGTGAGAAGTTCAGTCATGGAGATCCTTGGTGCTAACTCATGAGGGGCTGCTGAGTTTTCACGTTTAAACTTGGAATGGTAGCGTCTGACCTCTGGCATCCTGTGCAGATTTGCTAGAGTAGGTGCACGTTTTTTGCCATCATAAGAGAAGTCTAGTGGACTGGCTTTACACACTTTTTACATGAAACTAAAGTCTACATAGCATTTTTTTTTATCACGTATTCTGTCACAATCCAATCCAATAGCATACTAATTTGCTGCATAATAATGAATGTTGGTAAGAGAATATTTAAAACCTATTTTTCATTATTATAAAATTCTATTTCTATGAAACAGCCAGCTTTGTGTATCCAGTAAGATCATTGCAGTTCATAAAATATTAGCCTCAAACATGAACCAAGTTGTTTACAAGGCTTTATTTTGAATAAACTTATGGACTTGGAGCCAATGCCATGTAAACAACTTGATTATTATGTTATAGATTCATACATACTCAGAGGGCACTGAATATATTTCTGATTTCCATTTTTCTAGGATAAGGAATTAAATCAGGGGTATGTACATAGTAACAGCAAAAGGAACAATGTCTTAAGAAAGGATTTCTGGGTTATGAAGTAGACCAGAGAGCTGGGGTGTGAGGTTAGATACTCAATGGGCATTTGGGACATTTTGTGGGTTATTGATTTAGACCTAGCCTCTGTCATATTTGCTTGTTGCATGTGTGTCTTACATGAAGGCCCTCAGTCAGGTTTACAGTCATTTTTGGTGCCATTGGTTTCTTTGCTGTGTAACCTCGAGGCCTCAGTGCCCGACCTGCTCCCAGGCGACACTTACGTGCCCCAGCCCTAATATCGCCAGTGGTTTTGTGACCCTGGCATTCAAGAATGCCAAAGTCTGGATATTGAGCTGAACTTGGAAGAAAGGATACAAAGGGCTACAGCTTTAAACTCAACAAAGGAATGGAGGGGAAGACAAAGAACCTTGCCAGACCAAGAATGGGTGGAGATTCTCCTCTCTCTCTTAGTGTGAAACCTTTTAAATCCCTATTTTCCTCTACCCAAACTTGAGTGGAAAATTGTCTTCAAACTGGAAAGTGGAGACAACCTAGGACCCGAGTACCCTTCTGCCAAGGGAAACACTCATTAGCCTATCTCTCCGTTAACGTTGTATACATTCTAGCTTTTGTCTTGGCTTTTTATAAATTGTATGATGGCCACTACCTCCCCACTAAACAAAGTATAAATAAAGTTGATGCATTTTTTTTTTATCCCAATTTATGTCTTCTAATTTCTTTGAATAAGTAAAGGTGATAGGGAAACCCAACTCTGATGAGCCCTGTGGTGCGTCCTCATGGGAGAAACGCTTAGAACAGTTTTTTAAAGAGAATATTAGCTTCACTGTACTGCTGAGGAATGCGATCAGAGTCCTTATATTCCTGGGAACATCTGGAGGCTATGAAGATCTGATGGAGGGGAAGCAACTGGCATCAGGATTCACCTGGGAGTGTCAGATGCCATGATGCCCTGAAGGCCAGGAAACCTTTGAAGGTAGTCAGCAAAATATGGCTTTGGGGAAAGAAAACAAACTCAGCTTCCTGCTTCCTTCAGTTCCTTGGTAGAAATGAGGCTGCCTCTGTAGCTGGCAATCTGTGAGAAATTATGGTTTCCTTCCTCTGCTGCTTCATTTTCCATCACTGGGAGGCCCATGAAGGCTGTAGAGCTGACTCTGATGAGTCCTGTGGTGCATCCTCATGAGAGAAATGCTTACAGCAGTTTCCTTAAGAGAAGAAGATTAGCTGCACTGTGCTACTGAGGGATGCGATCAGAGAGTCAAAACTGGCAGAAGAGCAGGCAACACAATAGAGTAAATCACTGGCAAAAGCAAATGCATGGACCAGATGTCAAAGATGCTTTTACACCCAGCCAGCAAGATCCCATTTAGTGGGATAAATTACACGCTGCCTAGTTGATGATTAAGCCCTATCAAAGTGGCAACGTTTTAAAGTAAAGTGAGAAACGCATGGTATACCACTGAGAGGCATGAACAATGACAAAATTTTGATCTGATGAGTGCTACTGTTCAAACTCGGAGACAGACTTCAAGGTATTTCATCTCTAAAATCTTAAAATATTTGTAAAGCATTGAACCTCTTCGAGATTACATTTCTAGGCCACAGGAATCTCTAACAAAGCCAAAAACCTCAAGCAAAGACATATCTTATTATTTATTGTTATGAGCCTATCCTTACTAAACTTAAATTTTAGGTCTGTAAAGGTGCTTAGAATACAGGTATACACCCAGGCCTTCATTTATATATAATCAGATAAGCAATAAAAAGTTCATGGATGACATTGTTGCTGTCCAGATGGACCAATTGTTACTAAAACCCTATTTATGACTCTGCATGGCAACCTGATCCTTATGATCTGTGTCATAAGAATTCAGATGAAACACAGAGTTTACTGTAGATGTTAAAGAGGAAAGGAAGGTTGTGGTTGTTGTTGTTTTATCCAGATATTAGGGCTTTTTCAAGGGTGAGAGTGGACCATGACCAAAAGAACCATGATGTGAATACACATTTTAGGAAGACTTTATACACTTTCTAAAGCATGCAGAATACAGAACTTCTTGAGGAAGTGTTTCTTCCTATTGGAGTGTTTGGCAGACCTCTTTGCTTATATAAGCATCTGCATCCTGGCAGGAGTAAAGATCTTCTAGTGATACACTGGTACCCTTCCTTTTAGTTGTTAGAGTATTAAGAAAATGGTCCCTACACTATTGCAATTTCTACAGCAGACTGAAGCTAAGAGAAGGAAATGAGACCAACTTGTCAGAGACACTGGAATCAGGACAAGAATGGGATAACAGCACATGTGATGAGGACTGCTTAGCTATGTTTAATTCTTACCATCTAGTTCAACTTAAATCTCATAGAATAGAACCATAGATGGGCTTGAGAGAGGGGTTCTCTAGACCTCCTTGTTCCTCTTACCAAAGTGGCTTATTGAGGGAATCTCCTTTCTCTTATTTCACCACTTCCTGTGTCTTTAGTTGGCTGGTTGAGGATGGTGGCCAAACATAGCTTGCACACATTGTCAGAATCCATTCTAACGAGTCTGGTACAGTTTGATGTTTATAGAAGGAAGCACTGTCTTGCCCTTTCTCAGAAAGTTGCTTGCTTTTCAGTAATTTTGTAAGGTTTAGGATTCCTTGAGTGAAATTATATCTAGTTATCCACTAGAGACCCAATGATGTGGATTCTCTGAGAGTGGCAAGGCTTTGTTCTGCTGCTGGGAGCTTACCTTGGTTAGCTAGGATGTCAAGGGTCTAGAAGTCCACAGAACGGCCTCCTGAGAGCCAGTGGCTTTCAAGCCCTGTGTCTCACAGCATTGAGCAGAACTAACAGATTTGTTAAAGAAAACGTGACAAAAGAATTCCTAAAAGGAGAGGGTTCACAAAGAGGACTACTATTTCACTTCTTAGTTTAGTGCCTTTTTTGAGACGTACAGAAGGAACTGAATTGATGCTGAGATAATCTGTAGCTAGATTAGCCATTCTGTGAGCAGGCTCCCAACCCTTCATAGGAGTGATCACCTGTCATGTTCATCTTCATCCACTCTTTCCACCCTTCATGTCACACTCCACCAGAACTAAAGACCTCAAGGGTGAGGTCACAGAAGGCTCTTTGCCTCCTCCTTTCCTGGTCTGCCAACTTACTCTTCTCTAGGCTAAGTGCTGCTGCTCTCTCACCCAAGACCAAACTGTAGCATCTCCCCCTGCCTTGTACTCTGAATAATTGGGAGTCCTTCTACCCCTCTCCCATTATAACTCTTTGTAGGAAGTACCTGCTGTGTTAAAATTCAGTGGTTCCTGTTGCTGCTGAACTGCACATGCTCTCTGGTTTGCTTTGTATATATGTTAGCTAGGATATTCTTTGAGAATGATTATCTCGTAGAAATGCAAGTTTTGACATGGTGATCTGTTTGCATTTTTTCTACTTGCTCTTCACCAAAAGAATTCATTCTAAAAAATTATGCAAAGCCCTATGAGAAGATTGGAAGCCAAAATACCCATTTTGTTGCAATTCTAAGTGTAGATTGACACAGCAATCAGTGTCGGTAATTTTCATTTATGTCTACATTTGGTACTATTGATATCATGCATCACTTAAATAAATCTGATAATTTTTCTTCTTGCCATTTAACTGACTCCCTTTTCCCCTGAAAGTGAAATATTTATCATTATTTTCTTCATTATTATAAGAATATTGAAATATTCTTCATTATTTTCAAATATTAAACTGAAAATACTTTATTACAGTAGTTTTCTACTTGCCAGTCTTGATTAATAAAAAATTAAAATTTAATTAAATATTCTATACAATACAGCTTGTCTAGGTATATAGGTTGTGCCGTCCCAAAAGTCTCCAATAAATTAAGTTTTATAACTGAAAACTAACTGTTCGTTTTCTAGCAATAATATTCTAAATATTGCCTCTATATCATGTATGACTCATTACCACTATTTCCCATTAATCTACAAATTTAATTCACATTTTCTAAAATTAAATAATTATGTATTATAATATAATTATATATATGTATATATGAAAAATGTATTGTCTTCAAAAAATTGGTATTCTTGAGAATAAAGACAATAAATATTTTTCTCAATATCCATCCTGACTGAAATATACAAGATTCTTCATTTTTATTTAAATGTTGCTTTTATATCCACTCCTTGGCTAATGTATGGTTATTTGTTGAGCAATGCAGCATCAGTATTTGTCTTTCAAAAACTGCTTTCTCTGTCTATTTTAATTAGCATTTTATACTTTATTTTTATTTTAAGATATTTGTGAAGGCTGACTTACTCTTAATTTATGTGTATAGGTTATTTAGCTTGCATGTGTCTGACCACCCGGTCTGTGAAGTGTCCATGGAGGCCAGCAAAGGATATTCGGTCTCCTGGGACTGGAGGTACAGATGTCAGGGAGCTGCCCTGTGGATGTCAGGAACAGAACCAGGATCCTCTGGAAGAGAAGCTCCTGCTCCTGATCACTGGAATCTCACATGGGATTTCTTCCATGCTTTTGTCAAAAGGAACGTCAGGATTCCTTTGAGGGTTCTTGATCTTGACAAAAGAATTTAGCAGTAGACTTATAGAGGAACTTATTTTTTCTCTTTACAATGTGACTTTATTGTAAGAAGTATATTTAGCACACCACAAATTTCATATTCTTTCCTTTGAATAGGTTTCCTGTTAAAGTAAAGGCATGAATTTAAAATTTGTAGCCATTCTCAGTACATTTTACACTTTTCAAGGGAGGTTTTATTATTTCAAGTCTTAAAAAGCTTCAAATGAATAGAACACAGTAGTTTGTGTTTGAAATATATTTATGACATAGGTGAAATCTTTGTGGGCTTCACAAAAATTTATTTTAGGCTTATATATCCCAACTATGTCTTTTGAATGCACTTTCACAATTAGATACGTCTTGGCAACAGCATGTGGAAATTCCAGTATCACAGTCTTCTGGTCATAAAGCCAATGACCTCAAATTCTGGTGATAGAAATGATATTTTAATTTACTTTCTGTTGCCCTGATAAACCACACACATACACAAATTCACATACATGCACACACATGCACTTGTACACACATATGCACACATATGCACATACACATGCACACACACATGTACACATACATGTACACACATGCACGCACACATGCACATATACACATGCATACACACACATGCACACACACATGTACACACATGCACACATGCACACACATGTACACACATGCACACACATGCACACGTACATGCACACACACAAACACAGAGAAACCTTAGAAGATGAGAGCTTTCACTCACAATTCCAGGTGACATTGCACCATAGCAAGGGAGTCAAGGCAGCACGAACTTAAACTAGCTCTTCACATCATGTCTCCAATTAACAGCAGAGAGAGATGAAGACGTGCATGCTTCTGTATACTTCCTCCTCTCTACAGTTATATACTCCAGGATGCAAACCCAGAGAATAGCACTGCACATAGTAGACAAGTTTTCCCACTTCTCTTAATGTAAACAAGACAACCCATCACCCACAGGCCAACCTGATCTAAACAGTCTCTCACTGAGACTCTTTCCAGGTTATGCTAGATGTATGTGAAGTTGATAACTAAAACTTACTATTGCAGACATGTTTTGAGACCATTATTGGAGAAGTCAGAAAAGTGTCAAGCTCAGCACTGGGGTCCATCGACTATGACATAGCTGGAAGCTTCACTGTGAAGTATAAGAGAGGTTAGGCTTTCTGAGAAAATCCACAAAACAGCTTAGCAGTCTTCAAGCAATGGCATTAATGAAGGGATCGTGGAAGTCTTGTCCATACGTCATCATAGCTATTTTTTACATTTGCTTTTTCATTTCTTTCTTTCTTTTTTTTTTATGTGCATTGATGTCTTGCTTGCATGCATGTCTGTTTGAAGGTGTCTGGTCCCCTGGAACTTGAGTTATAGATAGTTGTGAGCCACCATGTGGGTGCTGGGAATTGAGCCCATGTCCTCTGGAAGAGCAGTTAATGCTCTTAACCACAGAGCTATCTCCCCAGATCCTTCTCCCATTTTTTTTTTTTATCATGTCTCCACTATCATGTTTCTTTTCATGTTCTGGCTTTAGGCTGCTCTCCTTTAAATTATAAAGCAGGATGTTTCTCCACAGTGAAGGAGGACTTTCCACTTGTCTGAATAAAGGGAATGACTGTTGTCTCCTTCAACATGGCATTTTCAGCCATTAACCAAGACACATGTCAGGAGCTTACTGACCGTTCACAAAGCTATTTGTATCAGAAGATATTAACTTGTCAACTTACTGGAATTCATATATCTCTGAGAGAGTCTGTGACATAGACGGCATTTATTGCTACATGAGAAGAATCTTGTTTGTCATGGATCAGAATCAGGCCAGGTGTAACAGAGTAGCTGAAAGAAATATGCATGGGTCCCAAATGACATGCTGGGGTGTTGCCTGCAAATACCTTCCTGTCTAACATCCTGTATCATTATTTGTGAATATTTGAAAACATGATATATCCTCTCAAGTTGAAACTCCTATTCTGAGTATCTTTGTAGTGCTCTAGGATAAGGTTTTTTTTTTCAAGGGTTGAGTAGAAGTGGTTGAATTTTAGTCAGCAAATCTTAGATCATAGGCTACGGCTACAGAATCTCCATCTTCATGTGTTGCTCACGTTGCCACAGTGCTGTGTTTACAATGATCTCAGTGAAGATACCCCCTTTCTTCTCATGTTGAATATCATGCAAATCTCAATTTATGTCATCACACTGAATCATCATATGCATGTCTGTTTTGCCACTGACCAGAGAGTTCCTTAACCGCAGCTAATCTGACTTGCTTTTTGTTTTTTTCACATTTCCTGCTTATGCAGAGACAATTCACTACAGAGATAATGAACCATTGGTTCTCATTAGGTGTCAGTGCTCCCCACTGACACCAGGCTACTCCAAACTGCTGGGTGAAATCCTAATATTTAATGAGAAAATAAAAGAACAAAATGGCAAGAGGAATGATTAGGGCTGGTTACATTGAATCTTGTCTCAGCTATGCAGCAAGACCCTGTTTAAACAGACAGACAGACAGACAGACAGACAGACAGACAAAAGCACTAGGCATTTCTGACAAATATTCTGACAAAATACCAAAAGGCTGGCCTGCTCTGCTGTCCTCCAAGCTTCTAAAAACTCTCACCAATCCCATCCTTTCTCCTGTGGCCTCAGAGAGGTCCCAGGGCCTCACATATTAGATTGCATTTAAATTGATCCTTTTATCTGTGCTCCAACTAAGTATAATCTATTAAATTAATCTATTAAAATGTTGACAATCTAAAAGTTTCAGTAGATGCTAGTGTGTTTCGTGTTAAAGAAGATAAGAAACCTAGTTATTTGCCATCAGAGTGGCTTGTCTTGACCAGCCTGAGCATGCTGGGAGGCCAGCCAAGGCCACAGAATGTGACTCTTCTCATTACAAATATATTAAAATCAGTTAACATCAGAAAACTGAAACATAGTTAATAATGTCACTGTCCCTAATTATTGGATGTTTGTCCTCTCTTGTCCCCCCCATTCCCCTTTGATGTTCCCATTTGTTTCCTCTTGTCTTCTCTTGCTTTCATTTCTTTTCTTATCTTGCCACCCCCTACTTCTAACATATTGTCCTGTCTTTTCTCCATACAGGTCTTTCATAGTACTCAACTGCCATAAAGCTTTCATTACTTTTGGAAACTGACCCATCTATTCAACAAAAGATGAAAATGTCATTGCTGGTCAGTCATCTCCTGCTAATCTCCTTAACATCCTGTCTAGGAGGTAAGGAAAATCCTTTGTGTGTTTTCCATAAATTATGTGACTATAATCTATATTCATTTTTATCATGAAATCTTTCATGTGAAATAAGAATTTATATCTTCTTTTGACCTCTGGGTCTGGTTATATTAACAAATACACTTTATATACTAAGAATAGCCTTATTTTTTATTTTTAAATAAAATTTTGTAAGATTTAGCTTAGTTTCCAGAGTAGTAAAATGCTCATAAACTCGTAAATGTTGTATCTCTGGTAATAGAAACAGTTGGCATGTGACGACATGGTTTAAATCAACACTATTTAATGTAGAATCGGGAGAGGTGGTTGGTATTTCTATTACCTGCCTACAATCAAAGACACTTCAGTGCAGGCAATAATAGTAAAATGTAGCAAGAAATTTAAAAAGTAGCATGTTAAATGTCTGCCTTTTGTCTTTAATACAACTCACTCACTTGCCAGTTAGCATTCATTAGGTTGAGTTAATACAGCTGTGTTTAATAACTGATTCATAGCGTTTCTCAAAGTTAATAAACAATGGCTCTTAGGAGTATCCAGTACAATATTGAATCTGATAAATCCGGTGCTTCTCTATGCGATTTTAGGAAAAGAGTGTCCAGAGAGTCCATGATGTCCATAAGCTATAAAGAAAAGAACAGCAGCTTTGAGCTCTCGGCACAAAGACAATGTTTCTCCCTTTTGGAGCAAATATGAAAATTCAGAGATATTTCCCACAAGCATAGACACGTTTCCTCCCCACACTTCCCAATGTAGTAATAGTACATTTCCTGATATTCATTTTGTTTCCTAAAACCCCCACCTCAATGACCTTCACTCAATGGGCACTTGTACGTTACTATTCAATTGAAGATGTATTTGGTCCTTTCATTCAGTCTCTGTTGGTCTCTTTAAGGATGTACCCAAAGACTATTCTATTGTATTTATTATTTACCTAGTTCACTTGTTTGTCTGATATAGGGTCTCTTGTAGCCCAGGCTACCCTGAAATTTATTAGGTGGTGAAGGATGACTTGAAACTAACGATCTTCCTGTATTAGGCTAAGTGCTGGGATCACAGTACAGCCAGCTGTTATTTATTTCTAAGAAAATAAAAGTTATGGATTTTGAGGAGATAGTGATATTCATTATACTAATCCCAAAATTTGGTGGAAATAATTTTCTTAGTGTCGATAGTGGGAGACAGCCACAGCACCATGCTGTGCCCTCAGCAGCCTCGGGCTTTCCCTTGGTCCTTCAGGGACTCGCCTAAACTCAAGTCAAACCAGATCCTTGGCTTTGAGGTCAAAAAGAACTTAAAGACAAGCCCTTATATGACAGAGTCTGAGTTTATTAGAAATACAGGAAAGAGCACTTAGAGGAAATTAAATCGCAACTTTGAGCACCTGTGTAGGGTTCTCATAGAATAATCAAAAATTGTCCTAAAATCAACATAGACACCATGTTGATGACTCTCAAGTTACATCTGGAAAGGTGTCTGAGAAGAAAAAAATTTTTTCCCTTTCTCTGTTTTTGTTAATTAAGAATAGAGGATGGATCCAGAGGTGCCTTGGATAAGAACATAGTAGGATAAGCCCTGCTTAGTTGATTCTATGGGCTGTGTTCTTGTAGTATCCTCCAACCTGGCTCCTACAATCCTTGCAACCCCCCCCCCCCAGTTTTGCCTAGTGTTTGGTTGTGGGTGTATGTTCCCATCACTTGCTGGATGACTCCCCTCAGGTGACAATTGGGCTAGGCACCTATCTATGAGTACAGCAGAATATCCTTAGGCTTTTTCTTTCTAGTCATGTTAAGTTCTATCCCAGTCTCTGGGTTGCCCTGTCTTTGACTCCTGGTCATCCAGGCAGTGTCAAGTGTGGGTTTCCTCTCCTGGCTTGGGCCACAAGTTGAACCAGTCATAAGTTGGGCACTCCCACAAGTTGGGCACCACCATTACTTTTTCATGTCTTGTAGGAAGGACAAGATTGTAGGTCTGAGGTTTTCTGGAGGCTTGCCAGGTTATAGAACATGATGAAAACAGGATGTGTATCTCCCATTACCAGGAGACTTCACTGGGGTCACTCTCATGGATTCCGGGGAGTTTCCATTGCAGTAGGTTTCCACATTGCCCCCAGTATCCATCCCAAATTCCAGTTGTCTCCCCCAGGACCCTCCCCCCACTTTCTCTCTCTTTCTCTCACACACACCCTGTGCTGCCCAATCCCTCTTGCTCCCATCCACACCCACAAAATCTATTCTATTACCTCTTCCCAGGGAGATCCATGCATCTACCCTTGATCCCTCCTTGTTACTTAGCTTCTCTTGATTTGTAAATTGTAGCATGATTGTCCTTTACTTAATAGCTAATGTCTACCTATAAGTAAGTGCATAACATGTATATCTTTCTGGGTCTGTTACACTCACTCAGGATGATGTTTTCTAGGTCTATCTGCTCACAAATTTTATGTCATTGATTTTCACAGCTGAGTAATAGTCCCCTGTTCAAATGTACTACATTTCTTAATTCATTCATTGATTGGAAAACATCTAGGATGTTTCCAGCTTCTGGCTATTATGAATAAAGCTGTAAATGAACGTGGTTGTGCAAGTGGTAAAATGACATGTCCATTGGGAATATGCCCAACAGTGTTATAGCTGGGTCTTGAGGCAGATCAGTTCCCAATTTTCTGCTCACAGAAACTGAAGCAACAAACATGGACCTCTTATGCTAGGTCTTCTGCTCAACCTTATGGTTGTATAGCTTGGTGTTCTCGTGGGACTTCCAACAATGGGAGTGGGAGCATGTTTCTGACTCTTTTGCCTGTAATTGGAACCTTTTCCTTCCTACTGGGTTGCCACCTCCAGAGATGATATGAGAGTTTGTGCCCAGATTTATTGTAACTTCTTAGGCCATGTTGAGTGGATATTCCTGGGAGGTCTGATTTTTTTCTGAAGGGAAACGGAAGAGGAGTTGATCTGGGGTAAGGGGAGATGTGAAGAAGGAGTGGGAGGGGAAACTGGTCTGGACGTAATGTATGAGAGAATGCATGTTAACAAAAAATATATAGTTTGATAAGATCAATCCAAAAACTATTATCTTAGCACAAAGAGGGGCCGTACTGATACTCCTAGAGAGCTGGCAACGGACCAAGGCCTTGAGAAAGTGCTAGCTGTGTTGGAAATCTTTGCTTCCAGGGAGCAAGGTGATTTTCTATACTTTGTCCCCATCCTGTTCCTCCTCTTTCTATCCTGCCACAGTTAGTACTTAAGCATTTAAAGGCAATGGAAAATATACAGAGCCACAATAATGATATGAATACACATATGTGCATATATAATCACATGTATAATGTACATGTAGTACATATGAATAAATTTTATATGGCTATTGACATTTTATTATAGATGAAATAGAAAGTGTTTATTGGTCTCCCAAATTCATACTAATTCTATTGATTTCAAACTAAAATTGTTTTTCATATTCTTTTTCCTTTTAGAATTTACATGGCACAGAAGATATGGTCATGGAGGTAAGTTTTAAATAACGTGTGTGTGTGTGTGTGTGTGTGTGTGTGTGTGTGTGTGTGTGTGTGTGTGTAAAATGATATTTGATTTCTGATTTAATCTATGATCACTCTAAACCTGATGGTAATTACTATTGTTGGGTCACTTAGAAATCCTGTAAGGTATTTTTTTTCTTGGATCATAAAATAGCTTGCTTGATTGTTGAAAAACAATCAAGCACACACACACACACACACACACACACACACACAGAGAGAGAGAGAGAGAGAGAGAGAGAGAGAGAGAGAGACAGAGAGACAGAGAGACAGAGAGACAGAGGGAGACAGAGACAGAGACAAACACAGACACATACACACTCACACACACACCAGGTTTAGGCAGATGAAATTATTCAATGTGGTCTCCATTTGTCTTATGTACTTTATAACAGTGCAATGCTTTGGACCCTCCAGAGCTCTCAAGAACTAAACCATCAACCAAAGAGTGTGCATGGAGGGACCCATGGCTCCAGCTGCATATGTAGCACAGAACTGCCTTATCTGGCATCAATGGGAGAGAAGCTCTTGGTCCTGTGGAGGCTTGTTGTCCCACTGTAGGTGGATGCTAGAGGGGTGAGGCAGCAGTGGGTGGGTGTCTGGGGGAGCACTCTCATAGAGGCAAAGGGGAGGGGGAGGGGATACATGGTTTGCAGAGGGGAGACCAGGAAAGGGGATAACATTTAAAATGTAAATAAATAAAATAACCAATTAATAATAATAAAATATTAAAACTGCTTAACTTTTCTACAAGCCTCTTGTTTGCTTCAAGAGAGAAAACTCAAGTTAATGCATGTGGAAACTTATCAGTGTAGCTGGGAGCTAACAGATGCTATAAAAATTTCCTGTTTGAAATGGATTGAATGTAATAACCAGTCCTGCTGGTCAGAGTCTTCTGTGGTTATTGGTTTTGCTGAAGGAGAAAGGTATAGCAAAGAAGGTCAACTTGGATCTGCCTATCCAGCTGGAACTTACTGTCTAAGCTTGTAGATTTTTGCACAAGTTAGTCAACTTCCATGAGCTTCTGTTTTTAATATGCAAAAGTCACCAGGTTTGTTACCACAAGACCCTCACAGAAAACAGAATGAATGCAGCTGTCATTGTGACTGATGGACCATGTGCCCAGTGACTAGTAACTATGAACCTACTAGAACCACTGCAAAATGACAGACTGCAAAGCCATGAAGAACTGCTGAGCATCCAGTGTGACAACCTGCATGGCAAATCCAAATGATGCCATTTGTACTGAGAAGGATTTTCACTTGTAGGTTTAAAGAACAGAAGTACAAGGAATTCTTAGCCCAAATCCCTCCTACGCTGTGAGCTGGCAATCACTTCATGTAGGTTTTGTAAAGATCAGTGACTAGACTTCAAGAACCTTATCATAAGTAAGGAATATGAAAAAAATAGCTATTCTTTAAGAAAAAATGGAGTTTGTATTAAAGGAGTTATTTGATGGTTGAGGTGTGTTTAGTGATGGATGTTGTAGATAAAGAACCCTGAAGTATTTTAACATGTAGAAATGGTACAAATTCTAGATAAGCAGGATGACTGATAAAGGGGGGAGAGAGAGAATAAACACTTGCAATTTTTATAGGATATTAGCAGAAATTTCATTAGAAAATACTTTATTGTCAAATAAATCATTGGAAATCCTGCTGCAGAGTTAAGTGTAATGGTTTATTTTTAATTGCAGTCAAGGTTTATAGTACTAAAAAAAATTAAGGGCAGGCATTTCTTTGCACTGACATCATAAAACATCTCTAGCTGAGTCACTAAGAACTCATATTTATTTTTTCACATCCCTAGAAAATAGAACCCAGACTCAAGATGTTAGCATGACCATGGTCCCTTAGATCCTGCAGAATCCTTGCCTCCTTAACCTGTCATTAGCCCCAAATGGTCCTGTGATTTTGAAGGCATAACTCTAGTGCCTACCTTCAGCTGATCCTGGCTTTTTTCCATGGCTCTTCACGTAACCTTCCCTCTGAGCATGCCAAAGTCCCACCGTTTGCAAGGTAAATCTCTGAGGAACGATTCAATATATGCATATGTTCATACCCCTGTTAACCACTAAGCATCCCCCATTTATGTTAAACTTAAATTTGTGACGCTTCCCTTCAGGTGAAGTGCTAAGATTGTCCAGCTAACACTACATTTCCTTATGTGCCCATTTCCCCCCTCAGTCATGTCATAGGGCACCTTACTCTTCATAACTCTAAAATACTTGTACATTCTGACATTGGCATGTTGGGCTTGGTTCTTATTATGTAGGGCGATTGGAGATGACAGGAAGGCAGTTCCACAGGCTGCCCCTATATTCTTTAATCACTGCTCATATCTGCACCAGTGTGCTGTGCTGCCATTTGTAGGGCTCACCACACCCTGTTGTGCTCTTGTGAGGTAGTCCTGTCTCATATGATCCATTTAACCTGCTGTCACAGAAATGTCCCTTTTTACTCTCCCTATTGTCAACTTCCCCCTCTTTATGGCTATCGTTATTAACACATACATCTCATATTCTAGAAGAAGAGAGACACATACCTTTTATTCCAGCATTTAGGAGGTAGAGGCAGGTGGATATCCAAGACAAGTCTGGTGTGCATAGGGAGTTCCAGAACACCCATGCTTACATAAAGAGACCCTGTCTTATCAAACCAATAATAATAATAATACATGTTATTTTCAAACTCTATACTTTTCCATCTTCTTCACACCAATATAGCAAAAAGTTCTTTCCTATGCTTGTTCTTTTCAATTCCTTGGTACATCTTTTTTAAATACAGCAGATTTCAACAATTGCCTCTTTGCCACCTGTGATGTACAAGTGGTTAACACAGTGAGCCACTTCAAGCTTTCCATGAACTGCACAGCTGGCTGTCACATATGAACAGAAGACTATTCCAAGTGAAGAGGGGGCATTTTTTCCTCTTCCTCTCTCTTCCTCTCTCTCTCTCCCCCCTCTCTCCCTCATCTATCTCCGTTTAAGACAAAGAAATCTTAGACTCCTCTGAAAGAAATGCATGTCCATAGGTAGTCTGGGTCCTCTCCAGCTACAACAGACTTTACATTTAAGGTACAGTCATATATGAAGTAGCCTGGTGTTGAAGTTTCGAGACAGGGTTTCCCTGTGTAGTCCTAGCTGTCCTGGAACTCACTCTGTAAACCAGGCTGGCCTTGAACTCAGAAATCTGCCTGCCTCTGCCTCCCAAGCACTGGGATTAAAGGTGTGCACCACCACTGCCCCGGTGAAGTAACTAATTTTAAAAAGCAGCTGCAGGTTACGCCAACTGACTAAGCTGTGGTGGCTCTGCCTAGCTCAACCACATGGCCAGAGGCCATGTGCATGCCCCAGCTATAAACGGCCAGCCAGAAACACCAGCCCTGCCATCCACGAGACGCCAGCGTGGGTCTGCCAATCTTCCACGCTGTCTCTGTAAGGCTGGGCATTGCCCAGACCATCCTACCAACCATGCAGGCCCGGTAGAAAAATGAGACTCTAATGCTTAAACATTAATAAAAGGCTATATATTTGGTAATGATCAATAACAAGATGCCCTTACAATCAGAGGTATAACCCAATACCCAACCTAGATGTACCAACTACCTTTGACTGCTACAGACAAGCGAATATCAGCCTCCATGTCCCCCTCTCTCATTCTCGTCTCACCCTTAGCTCTTCCTCTTCCTTCTCTTCACTCCTCCCACCTTAGCTCCTCCTACAGCCTGGAAATATTTGTAGCCATATCTAAGAGCTGAAGAAATGGTTTGAGGTTCAAGGGGTCTATAAATTTATAATGCACTTTCCCTGTGATGTACAGCCAAGCAAAAATTTGGTCTATATAACCTAGTCTGCGAATCCAATCTTCTCCATCCTTTTAAAAACTGGACTTATGAAAAAACTCCCAGTATTGCATTGTTAGGAATGTAAATTAGTGCAACATTACTTCTTGCCCATCACCCTAAAGTTATGGAGGTACCACAGTATTTAAAACCCAAGTCCTAAATATCTTGATTCTCTCGGTAAAGAAAGGACCAATAATGTCTAGAAGTTTGTGGTAAACAATGTAACTTTTGCTGCATGTAGATAGTTGATTGACTTTCAAGAGAGCTTAAACCACTCTCAGCTCCATAATAAGAAATATTATAAATATGATAAGGAATCTAATAATAGACTTTTCATTTTTGATTCCATTACTTTATTTCCTAATAGATTTTTCTGAGACTCATTGGAAAACACATTTATGCAAAAATTCTATTCAATAACAGATTCAGATGACATATTTCAGAATGAAAAAATAGAGTTTATTTCAAGACAGTTAGAAAAATTACTAAAAATAACTCTTGAGCACAAACTGCAATCTTACTTTCAATTTCTGGAAATAAAACCAGATAACAAGATTACAGAGGACTATCTCTACATGAGGAAAGTGTGAAGACCCAATTTTAGTTCATGCCATGGACTGATTATGTACTCTATGAACATGAAAAGCCCACTCAAGGAGAAGCAATGGCATTTGATGGTCTTTCATCTGCAAATTTTACTTCAAATAAGCAGGTGTGATCTTTTTATTTTTATCAACTTTTTTACATATTCAATAAAGTACTTCTCTGGTAGAGGTATGATAGCTACATTGTATATTGGAAAATGAATTTTTTATTAAAATGAGTTTATACTAAGAAAAGCACAGATCAGAAAACATGTAAATTAAATGTTTGTGTACCCTAAAATGTTCTTTCTATCTATCTATCTATCTATCTATCTATCTATCTATCTATCATCTATCAATCTCCTCTATAAAATTTCCAAAACATCTAAAACTCTCACCTGAATCTTTCTACTGCTAGACTACCAAGAGACAGAGACACTCTTTCCTGAAGGTGAGTGTAAATCTGCGTTAATGGGTCCTGTTCTGAGTCTGATGTGTTCTCTATCCATAGCAGATCTGTCTCTTGGTCTGAGTCTACACAAACCTGTGAATTAAGGGACCACAAAGTGATCACATTGGTGATAGGTTATGTTGCTGCCAAGCACAACAATTGTAGACAAAGACTTGATGCAGTAACTGCTGTTCTTCAGGGCCAGTTTCCATCCCCTAATCAAGTGTTCAGAATCATTCTTAAGCCCCAGAGGGTTTCCATTGCCTATTTAGCGTAGAAAATTCTAGAAATATAAGTACCACGTGCTCATTAAACAGTATAGATCTATCCTGGAAATGGGAAAACTAAAATATTTTGAATGTAATTTTTTTATGAAGATTAATTTAATTTTGTTATTTTATTCCACTAAGGTTTCATAGTCAGTTCTTATAGAAGTTAAAAGCTAGTGGAAGATTAGATAATGAACATACATTCTTTGTTCAAAATACTGCCATTGAAAAGAAAACGATGCTCTGTTTGACCTATATAACTTTAACCACAAATTTAATATTTATGTAAACTCTTTGCAGAATTGCCTTGCAATTATATATAATATATTATATATATGGCTAATACATCATAAAAGGTTAGCATCTAGCACTGTTAGGGGGTAATTTTTTTCAGACAAGATCTCATAGGTTGGTGTTAGAGAAGATAAAATCCAGCATGACTCTTGAGTTAAATCATCTATTCAAAAGCAATCTCAGAGCCCCAATTAGATATCCCTTGCTAACAAATGAAGCTTCTGGAAAGGATGATACCAGATGTAGTTGTTGGCCAAGAAGCAGCATGGGAACCCCCAAACAACCCAGGTTATTTCCAAGGCTATTGTCTTTTCTTCATAACCTGACTGTAAGCTTTATTCCTGAAGACAGCACCTACACAACCCACTGAACACAGAGAAGTCAAGCTGGTGCCTATTTAAAGCATTTTCACCTACAGACTAGTGTTCATGGTACTGGAGGGTACTTGGCATGCTTCCAGTGGAAAAACCTTAAAAACAAAACCAGCTGCAAACCCTTCAATCTACAATGGTGACCTGCCATTAAGATACCCTAGTACAATGGTGGCACAAAGCTTGTGGGAATACCAATAAATATCTGATTGGACTCAAGGCCACTCCATGAAATGAGCATATCAACCCTGCTTGGGTGGCCAAGAAAGAACCTGAGACTAGATCAGCCAGGGACCTAGGAGAAAACCAAATACCTGTCCTACATTAGGAACGTAGCAATAACATGGCTGCTGACAGCATTCTGCCACACTGATAGGTCAGTGCCTTGCTCTGCCATAATCAGAGAAGCTTTCTCCTGCAGCAGATGGGAACGAATACAGAATGCACAGCCAGGCATTATGTGGAGAGTGAGATCTTGGGATACTCAGTCATAAATGGGATGTCTCTGTCAAAACCTTTTCCTTGGAGGCTAAAAGAACTCTGCAGAAGAGGAACTAGAAAGAGTGTAAGAGCCAGTGGGGATAGAAGACACCAAGGAAACAAGATCTTCTAAGCACGGCATGATCAACAAACATATGAACTCTCAAAAATTGAAGCATCATGCACATGACCTGCACAAATCATTCTTAGGGCAGATCTCATGCCCAGCAGTAGATGGTCAACACAAAACAAACTCAATACCATTGTTGTAGGTCCTTTGTTTTATAATACTGAGTCAGGGCATTCTTTTTTCCCATTTATTTATCTTATCTATTATCATTAATTATTTGATGAATTATTTAATTACTTTTACTTTAAGGTCCTTTGCATATATTTATACCTTCTGGTTATTTGTGTTTGGGAATTCCTTGTGTGTGAATGCATATGTCTTTGTATTATGCTGAACTATGTCTTATTGTGTTTTATATTTATTTTATTACTATTTCTTAGATACTTATTTTTTTTTCCTAAGGAAAGGCTGAAAGGCAGTAGATCTGGATGGGAAAGGATGGGAAAGAACTGAAAGGAGGGGGAATAGTTGTAATCAAATTATATTGTGTGAAAAAACATTTTAAATAGAGGAGAAAACAGTAAGCCAGAAGATTTTGGCATGGTGGCAGATTCCTACAATGCCAACACCTGGGAGGTAGAGACAGGAAAATGTGGAATAGGATGTCAGCTTGGGCTATGTAAGAGCATCTTAAGTGAACAAAACCAGAAACAAAGACAAACAATAACACAAGCTGGAGGAGTGAACCACAGTTTCTGTCTATCTGAGCCATGCCAGTGACCTCAGGGAAGAATTTCCCTCCTTTCTGGCACATGGCTCACAACTAATTCATTTAGAACATTTGGGTCATAGCTATTGTGTGCAGATGCAGCTGAGCTAGTGACCGGTGAGTGACTCCCACCTCTTCAACTTACCCTATGTTCTTACCTCCAAAGAGGATGGACTCACAGAAAATTGCTTCCCAAACTGGGTACTTGTGATGGGTTGCAATCCAGTTTACAACTCCCATACTCACAGTTTCTGTATAGGTTGTCCCAAATGATGCTGAGTATGTGTCATGGTCATGTGTTCAAGAAAGAAATAAAGAGGATAATCTCCTCAGAACATTCAGGAATTCATTTATTGTCTCATTCCTACTTTCTAAAATCTTAAGCAATTTCACAGTCTAGACCACTAAGCAGATGCCTATCAGGGTGTAGTAATTAAAGAGGTCACCTGTCTCTGAGTCCTGACAATGTGGTGAGACAAAGGTTGCATCAAAAATCAAAGCAGGTATTTTGAGTACCAAAGCCCAAGTCAGGCCACAAAAGGGAATGATTTAAAACAGTAGGATGGGATACAGCCTTCTGAAGGAATTACCACCATGTCTGGGTCACAAATATACAAACTTAATAAGAAAAGCAGGATGATGGTTTCACAAAGAAAAAAAAGCTCAGGCAAAGACATGAAAGCATGTGTGTTTGTGTGTGTGTGTGTGTGTGTGTATGCATGAATGTGTGAGAATGGGAGTGTGAGCATGTGTGTATGTGTGAATATAAATGTTTATGAGTGTGTTTGTGTGTGTGTGTGTGTGTGTGTGTGTGTGTGTGTAAAAGGAGTTGTAACCAGATAACTGGCAAATGGTACATTAGAGAAACCATGAGAGATGGTCAAAAAAGAGACACTTTTGATGCAACCAAAATTTCTTTTAGTTACAAGGATGTACACTATAAGGTCATCTTGTTTGTGTTTCAGTCTCTGAGGAGGACAAAGGATTTGGACCCATTTTTGAAGAGCAACCAATCAATACCATTTACCCAGAAGAGTCACTGGAAGGAAAAGTATCACTCAACTGCCGGGCACGAGCCAGCCCATTTCCAGTTTACAAGTAATGTGTGCCACTCACTGCTTGTTTCAGAGGGAGGGGAAAGGTGGAGAGTACAGGTGCCATTCATGACCTCAGATCTGTAGAGAAATCTTTAAGACAAGTCTATAAGGTCAAGGAACATCAATCCAAATATTGGCATGTACGCTACTGAAAACACTATATGATATTTATGTACATAGTGTTTTTCTTAAACATATGTAAAATTTTTCTTATTCAGACATAACACATGTAGATTTGATATCATCTAATGGAACTGATGCTTCAGAACAAACAAATGTTACATAAAAGCATTAAGTATATACCATTGAAGATAAAAGAATTTTGTATTCACTGTCCTAGATAACTCAAATCCATGAGTAACCAATAATGTTTCTATATTACCTATATTCAAAGTTTGCATAGGCAGTCCCAGAAAGTGTTACCCTTTTTCAGTGATCACAAATCTCTATCCCTGACAACACAGAACATTTCCTGCATTGCTAGGATTAAACCCAGACTCCCATGCACGCGAGACAAACACTCTACCACTGGGCTGTACTTCCAGCACAAAAATGTGTCTTAAATATGTTTACCTTCTGAACAAAGTGGAGGCACCTCTTTTGACATTCCTGGGTTACTTCTTGTGCTGTCATAAAAACGTTATAAGGAATAAAAATGGGTTTCTGTGCTACAGAGAGTTTATAAAATTGCACCAACAATTTAATACTATTCAAAGACTAAAAGTTAACCAAATGCCAGTAAATTTTAATTTCTTTTGTGAAGTGTTTTCATGGGGGGAAAATAAACCCACAAGTGCTTGATGGGGAAACGGGGCTGTAGTGAACAATTATTACCTGATTGAATTGAAGACTGTCGATTGATAATTAATTTTTGATAGTAGGCATTTTTTTTCTACTTAAAATAGCTTTCCATTATTATACAAAGTTATTATAGAGAAAATACCTCTTTCTCACCACTTAATTCTAATTGTGTTCATTTTTCTGCTGCCTCTGGCTATACTTACAAAATTAGTCCCAAAGTAAAATACAAATTTAGGTATAAAAAAATCACCATCCTGACATTATTTTTATGGCTTCAATTTCATGCACGGGAGGACAGCATAAATTACAAATAACACATTTGTTCTAAAAATTATTTGGTTGCTAAAATTACTGCAATGGCCTCTGCACACGGTCATGGGCTGGCATCAGTGATAGCCTATAGAGGAAATTTATCTACAGAGACTTTTACAAGAAAGGATGCTAAATACTACATTACACGCATTGGCTTCACCCTGTGTGTTAAGCACAGATGCCTGACCAAAGCACAGGTGTGATGAGTTCTAAAAATAGTGTGTAAATCTCAAGACTATTTCAGTGATACACATTCCAAGATACTGTCCTCAGCAGCAGCCTCCAGACTGGCTTGGGAGGCAACCCATCAGCAGGTGCTGTGCTCAGTGTTTCTAGGATCATGGCACTGGCAGGGTTATAGGCCTTCTCCACACAGAGGCTGTATGAAAGAAATGTAATCTGGCAAATATGTCATCAACTTCACCCAACAAGTTTAAGCCAAACTAAAACCCCAGCTTGTGATGGCTTGACTGTCCATATATTAACATAGGGAGCTGGGGGAGGCAGGTAGATCTTTAATCCTGATAGAGGCAGCTGCATCAGACAGTAATATAAAAGCTTAAAAGGGAAGAGAAGAGCAGACTTGTTTGGTGGAAGAAAGGATGATTTTCAAATGTCATGAATTACAGAAGAAACCACACTGCCCTCAGTAATCACTCACTGTGTCCTTCACAGAGTAGCTTTATATTTGTGGCGTGTTCTGTGATGATGGATTATTCATGGTGGCGTCCTGAAAGGTGAGAGGTACAAGGAATTTTCCTTGCTACTCACCAGTCTTGACATTCTTTTTTCCCCCAGACTTCACCCCCAAGAAGCGAACACTGCAATAAAAAGCATATCTAAAGGCATAGTGGTCTCAGCACGCATTTCCGAAAATAGACAATGAATTTATCCAAACACACAGCAAGGCATAAAATTATATGATACCCTAAACAACTACAGCCACAGGAAGTCAAAGCAATTAACACAACTTGGACCCAATAAAGGAGGAGAGAATCCAGAAAATTGAAGTTGCCTGACTAGGGAGCATGTGCTGTGATCACTCCAGACCACTTCTACATGCCTGGGGCAGGAATGACCCTGCTGAAATCAAAGCAAGTGACTTGAGGTGATCACAACAAGCATGAATGGGACACTGTGTGTTCTTGCTTTTGAAATTAGCTCTTACCCCATAAGGATTTTAACTGGGAAATTTTCTAGTGACCTGACTTACAAACACATTCTGAAGTTATGCCATGACTTCAATGTGTTGCTTTGCCATTTCAAAATACTTCAATGTGTTGTTTCAATGGCAGTTTTGCCATTATCCTCACCTGCATCAGAAATGTATTTGGCATCTGGCCACAGCTGCCCCCTGAACTTCAAGGTCAGGACTTTTGTCTGATGCTTTTCCTGGGACATTGCTTTAAGAGATGGACCCTGGCACAGCATGGCATAATTGTAAAATGATTTGTTGCTATCATCATGAGTGAAATTTTTTTTTACATGCATTCTTCTCTCCAACTTACTCTGAAAAAGCAGAATTCAATTTTTAATATTTTCTTTTTTCTAAAGTGATGTAATTAGACACAGTATTTTTCATTGACACTGTTACACATAGGAGTATACAGTGGAAGAAAATGTTTTCAACAAAAGTCGCCCCCTCAATAATATAAAAAGGCACCACTGAATACTAGGTTGAAGAAAATTTTAATTTACTAGTTAATTTGTGGCTTGGATTAAGACCTAGTAGAGTAATTTTAAACTGTGTGATCTCCCTCTAGTGGTAAACATGTGTTAATTGCTGACCAGACAACCTGCCTCCTTTAGTTTTATTGAAAAATTGCTGTGCTATGTAACCAGATACTCATACTTTATATTTTAATTTTGCTAGAGAAATGTTTTAATATTTTATACAATGTATCTATATGCCTGTGAAACTACCCAGAAAAAACATGGCTATCAAATATGCTCATATCTAAATAATGAAATTATACATCAAGTCAGTCTCAGGAATAAAACTCAATAACGCATTTTTCTATAGGATACTTTGTTCAAGATGAGAGAATGTGCCAGGAGTTCACACTTACATTTTGGCACCTTAGCTAAATTATTATTCATGTTTCAAAACACTTAGAATCATAGATCATTAAGAAACTCCACTGATTCATGTACAATCATCTCCCTTCACACATGGAACTGTACTTAAATTCCTTCTAGTGAAGTTAGCCAGATAGCTTCCAGGTTTCATGAGCTTCAGAGTAACATTAATGTCTTTTTCTCTAGATGGAGAATGAATAATGGGGATGTTGACCTGACGAACGATCGGTACACTATGGTCGGAGGAAACCTTGTTATCAACAACCCCGACAAACAGAAAGATGCTGGGCTGTACTACTGCTTGGCGTCCAACAACTATGGAATGGTCAGGAGCACTGAGGCAACCCTGAGCTTTGGGTGTAAGTAGTCATAACCTTTTTAAAGGATGGATTTACTTGAAATGAAGTTACATGCGTTTTAATTATTGATCCAAGTCTATATAAATGGTCTGTGGGAGTGTTGACTGCGAGGTGGTTAACTACCTCAGCTGTTCTCTTCCCTTTAAAGTCAATTCTCCTGGAGAGATGGTTCAGAGTTGAAGCGTGCTGACTACTGCAGAAGCCTCAAGTTCAATTGCCAAGACCCATGTTGAGTGACTCACAGTTGCTTGTCCCTCCAGCTCTGTAGAATCCAGTACCTTCCTCTGGTTTCCATGGGTAGAAAGCAAACACACACACACACACGTACAATTACCAAATATCACACACATTACACATATGCATACAAACATATACATCCACATAAACACACACACTCGTGAATAAGTAAAATTAAAAATCCTTGTCCCTCTGAATATGGACCCTCTGCCTTACCATTCCAACCAATGTAATGACTCTGTGTGATTTATTAATGAAGTCATGGTGGCTGTTCATTTACAGGTGGCAAGTTGGTGGTGGTGAAAAAAGTACAAACCTTGTGAAATTTTCAGTTAAAATATAGTAATTCTATGTGACCACCAAGACCTATTTGTAAATCATAAGAGTTCACCAAAAAGAATAAAACAGGGAAACAGACTACTGACAAGAACATGCCAGAGAAGAAATGTACTGAACAGGAGAACAGGCTTTCAGTGGTAAGCTCAGCATGAGCAAAGTACTATGGGTACTCTAAAGATGATATAAAAGAAACCAGAGCTACATTCTGAAGCCTGAATGGTTCTCTGTAATCTAGAATCAGCAAAGTGATGCTAGTGTTCTCATTGAAGGACCCATGGGGTGAGAATTAGTTATTGAGAAAGTGTCTGAGATATACAGAGTACTGTGTGCCTCTCCTCATCTCCCCTGTCCCTGAAAATATCTGGCCCTTCAGCATTTAACTTCTCTGGGTTGGGATCAGCTAAACTGTATTTTAGTTAGTCAATCATTTTAAATTTGAATTAAGACATTTTTCTTACAGGGCCCAGTAACAAAAAACATTTTAAAAAACTACTTGCTAGCATAAAAGTTAGAGTTTGTTCTAAAGGACAGCTCTACATTGAGAGGGGAGCAGGATGTGGTCATTGATCTCTGGTTTGTGATTTTATGTCAAGATCTTTATCCTTGCTAAATACATTACAGGATGAAAACAGGTTTTCACAGGTCATCACAAGGAAGTGTGAGACAGGTCAAGAAACAGTGACATTAAAAAAGTGTGGCAAAGAGTATTGTCGACAAAATACATGAATCTTAAAAATTCAGTACTTCCACTCAACATTTTTTTCAAAGAAATTCAAGTTAAAGACAAAAATATTCTTCTGCCACTGAAATAGAATGGGATCTAGGAAAATGCGTTTAAGATGGAATAAAACATTTGTGTTTCTGCTCTACAACCAGAGCAGAAATTGACAAATGAGCAAGTGAGGAAGGAGTTCAGGTGCATTAGCACATCAGGTCCGGGATGCACCTTTGAGCCTTCCTCTGGAAAAATATAACCTGGAGAGCCCACAGGTTTCCAGAGGTAAGCAGCATGTTAAGGAGAGTAAAATGTAAGTATTATAGTTTGGGTGTTGATCACAAACAAAGAGAGAGGGAGTCAAAAAAGAACCAGAACCAATATTAGAAAGACAAATGAAGAACTGAAGTACTTCACGGTGAAGAAATCAAGCAAGATGCGATTTTTAACTACACACATAGAGGAAAAAATGAATTTAGAAAAGAAATAAACACAATTTAAAGGATCAAGGGATTGCTCACTTTCCCATTATCTAACCAGGGTCCTTTCACCGAGTGTCTGAGCAGCCACCAGAAGGGATCCATGTGTTTCCTCGCTTGCTCCGGAAGCTCTCTGGCTTTGCCTGATCACACTGTATTACTGGAAGGTTACACTTAACAAATATCTCTTTCTCTTGAGCAGAGTGAACATTTCCCTTTTCCCTTTTGAAATCAGATCTTGACCCCTTTCCTCCTGAGGAGCGTCCAGAAGTGAAGGTGAAGGAAGGGAAGGGCATGGTGCTTCTCTGCGACCCTCCCTACCACTTCCCAGGTAAATGGAGATTCTTGGACAACTGTGGAATGAAATAGACACGTTTGAGTGTTCTAGTAATGTTAACACACCAACAATTACTCAATTCACTTAACAGTCATGGTCCATCATTCATCTAAAGTGACTCATTGTTTGCACTTGTTGCGTGAACTTTGCCTGGGGAGAAGAACAACATATACTCACCACAGATAGGACAATCATTGAAGAAAGGACTCCACCTGAGACTAGCTTGATGAACCAATGAGTTTAACCGGGGTTACTTACAGGAGAATAAGAAAGGAGTTATTTTTCATAAGCACGGGAAATTTAAGAATAGTTACTTCCTGTCACATAACGGTGGGACCTTATGAGCCCTTCCCCCAGAACAGTGACAAAGTTCAATCAAACATCATGCAGCTAAACAAGAACACAGAAAATTAGGCAGTAGAATGACTAAGTCATACCCAGAAGTCAACATTCACAACATCAGTTTGTAGTCATCCCTTAAAGGGGTTGTAAATACTTTCCTACTTCGTTACTTGGCCCTAGTCCTAAGGATTCCTAGTCATTTCCATTTATAGACAATACATACGTTAGTTTGTGCCCTCATTAAAGTTCCCATCACACAAGAGAAATTACGGTAGATTTTGCAGAAGTTATGTTAAACTTCCAGAAATAGAGCAGTAATCAGGAATGATGTATGGTCAATCGTTTTTTTAATTTGGTATCTGCAATATACTGTGAATTATAACTAAGCTCTAGCAATGGATAAAGATATGATAAATTATTAATATCTTTGGAGTCACTGGTCTATGAGAGCAACTGTACGCTTCAGAAAAGGAACAAAATTAAAAATTTTCTGTTAAAATTTCAACTTTGAACACATACATCTTTCTTTGATATGGTTAAAACAAAGGCTACTGTGCTGTATATTCAATTTTATTTTCAGTTGTTCTATTTATCCCCTCACAATGGGATAAAGGTTTACTCTTTATATATTAAATGTGATTTTAAATATCCATAGAAAATGAAACACAACACTCTGCTGCAAGTAATTTTGTGTGGAATATACTCAATTTGTCTGCATTCATAGACACATATACATATGATTTCATATAAAATTATATACACATATTACATGTAAAGTTCATGTAGGTGAAATTTTATATGCATATATGAAAATGACATATGTAGCTCTAGTTACTTCTAAAATACTGGTAATTTTCTCTGCACTGCAAGAAGAAGGGTTAATTAGTAAACATGGGAGGGGCATATTTACAGCGTTATGACAGCCTTCAATGAGAGAACAGTCTTTTGCTTGAGGAACAGCTGAAACCATGAGAAAATATCCCTCCTCTTCCCGGTCTTCCCTACAAACAAGGCAATAGCAGCGCAGTCACTCCCTTTGCCTATTTAACACTGGATGGGCTTGTTGTTTAAGGAAACCTCTTGTGAGCACCTTTCCTCAGTAGGCACTGTTCATTCCCCAGGACAGACCAGGGAGCAGAATAAAAGCTGCCAGTCCTCAGAGATCGACTGTTGGAACAGACATACAATAAATGAGATGGAGACTTAAACAATACAGAATGATAGAGAGGGACAGAAATGGGAAAGAGTTGGGGATAATTTAGATTTTAGAAAGGGCCTTGCTAAGCAGGGAATGTTGACTCAAACAGTAGAGAAGTGAAGGAGCTAAGAGTATAAGCACCCGAAAGGGCTTCTAGGGAGGTGAGGCCACAACAAGATCAGGGGCTGAGGTTAGACTATGGGTTCAAAGCAAGCCAGAGTAGCTGCATCAGAGGGATTGAGGAAGAAGGCAGGAAAAAAGGAAATGGAGTGTCAGGAGCTGTGTGCTGTGGAAGCCGTTATCAATGCATCCATGGCAACCCTGAGCTTTCACTAGCTAGATTTGTACTCAGAGCGTTATACAGAAGAACCATATGACATGAATGGTTACTTCTTAAAGGAGGGTCAGAGCAGTGGTTGTCAACCTCTGGATCATGACCCCTTTGGAGAGATGTCAAACATCCCTTTCATGGAGTCACATATCAAATATCCTGCATATCAGATGATTATATTAGAATTCATGGCAGTAGCAAAGTTATGAAGTAGCAATGAACATAATTTTATGGTTGGGGATCACCACAACATGAAGAGGTGCATTAAAGGTCGCAGCACTAGGAAAGCTGGAGACCACTGGGCTAGAGGAAAGTAGAATTGAAATCAGGGATGGGTTCTACAGCATTATGGTGGTCCACGTAGTACATGGGAGTCTGAGATCTCGTGAAATATATATTCTGTAGAGTATACTAAATTCTGCATTGAATTCAAGGCATATTTTAGCTAAATTATAAATGTATTTTGAAGAAGGCAACAAGAGGGCTGTCTGGCTGACTTTACAAGTTAAACAGCAGCTTAAAACCATTCAACTAAGGGGGTCATTTGCTTCTTCAATCTGAGAAAGCTAACTTGACATTGAATGGTCTGAGGAAATGTCATTAATTGAATAAAATATTCAAAGTTCTTCATCTCTATCAGCACACGATTAGCTCTAAGGCACATGCTGCCAGCTTACTTGATCCTTCAACTAAAATATCTCAACTCTCTGCCATCAATCTCCGTCATCCTTGATGCATACAAGTGAATGGAGTCTGCTTTGTGACTTAGAACTTCATTAGATTGAGAATGCAAAGGAATATACTATAGGATTCTGGTTCTGTGTGAATGTTATTTATGGACCTATTTGTGTCTGCCAAGCAGTATCTTTATAGTAATGATCTGAAAATGAGTCTTCACTATGTTAACTAAATAATTTCTACATTTAAAATGAAGGGTTAATTTATTATCTTTCGTGCTAACTTCTTTGAAGACCTTAGGAACTTCACATATAACAGTGATGTTGAAAATGGTATATTGGATGTATAATCACAATAGATTATTACTAAAGTCAATAAAGCATGCCTAACTAGCATTAACATATTGGGGACAACATTACTATTAAGTATACCTACTACACTAATTTTAGTTTCTGTCTGTCTGTCTCTCTGTCTGTCTCTCTCTTTCATGCATATACACACACTGAGAGAGACAGAGACAGAGACATAGACAGAGTGAGATCCACTTCCTCTGAATTGAGTGCTCTATGGCTTTCCTCAGGGGAAAATGTTTTGACTCAAACTAGTCTCCTTATTTAAAAGTAGTCAAAGGTCCAGTTTCAGTACGGTTTCTTAAATTTGATAATAATGTTTGAAATGCAACTGATTACATGGTTGTCCAACACAGAGCCAATATTCAATACGTCAGGGAGATAAGGGGCAAAAGATCAAATAATGCTTTAAATGTATTACATGTAGGGGCTATGCTTCATAAAAAGATAAATTAGATTTAATTCATTAATTATAACACATAATTTATACATTTTATACATGTGAGTTTTGACCATCTAATACTCCTGTCAATAAGAATATATAACATCACTTTTTAGTCAAAGTATTTTTCTAAATATAACCATACAATTTCAGTTATTGTTACTCAGAAAGTACAAAGTATATTTTTATTAAGAATGAATTGAGAAGTATTCCCCCCATTTGAAGGGCAGGTAGTATTAACAAGATGACTAATAATAGATATGTGTATGTGAATTTAAAATCGAATAAGGAAGCAGTCCCCCGTGAGTTGAATATGATCATGAGTTCATCTCAACAGACTAGAGGGATTAGCACAGAAACAGACAAGAGCATGAGAGCCAGGTAAGGAGCACACGAGTTCATGGGGAACATACCATTTACTACATCTAAGCAGTGACCAGAAGCTGAGGAGATTAGACTGGTAATATAAATTGTGTTCTGTCAAGGCTAATTTTTCACAAGATGTGAAAACATAAAAAAGTTTTCAAATCGTTGCTCTTGGAAACACTCATGTTCTTCAGTGTATCTTTAGAAGAAAGCTACATACATTATTTCACGTAGTATGCTAAATGATGCAGTTCAAAGTAATATAACAAAATTGTAAAGACATTACAGTTGTCCATAATAAAGTTATGCATTATATGTGTAGTCCAGACTCTCCTGGGGCAAGGCAGAGACTTCTGCGTCAATCAATAAACAACATTCCTTAACCTGGTGCTGTCATTTAACTCTTGGATGACAATTAATTATTTACTTTAGTCTATGGTACCAGGGGAAAATCATATTATGCTATATTTAAATACAGTTTCTTTTATCATCTGCATATGGCCAGGACCATAAAAAAGAATGTTGCATAGTTGAGAGAAATGGGTTGGAGAATGGCTTCTAATCTTCAAAATGGCCTAGTCCTGAAGTTAGAGGGGCCGGTGTTACAGTTACTAAACCTTGTCAAATAATTTTAGAGTAATTATTTCATAGGTCTCACAAGGCCAAAGACCATGTCCTTTATTTAGTGGAGCATGAAAGGTATTTACTTTGTTCAAATCATATTAATCAGAGGATGTGCATTCAGTGGCTTGGAAAGACCTTTATAGTCCAAGACTTGTGTTTATACATTTTGATGACTTGGATCTCTTAAACGTTCAGTAATCACAATTTGTTATTCTTTACCCATCTCTTATGGAAATAGTGCAATAAAAGCAAGAATTGGGATGAAATTTTTCCTTTGCATGCTGACACAACCATATTGTTCTAAGTGTGCTTTATGAGTGTGTCTTTAAAATATTCTATCATTTAAAATTTCCCCTTTATAGAAGGAAATACACACACTGTCTTGAATTTTTCTCCTTTTGCAGTAAGTAATGGTTAAGAAAATCAGTGAAAGAAAATTTGATTGTCATTTCAATTGAGAGTAGGAAATATCATTTCCAAATAAGTAAAAGTGGATGTCTTCATTATCCTACCACAAATATCAAACTACCATAAACATCCTTCTGAAGATGATACTGTTTACCCTGTCCCAAGATGGCATCATCTCAGAAATCTCAGTAACCTGTTAAAGATTTTATGCAAAATTGTCTATAGCCCTTTCAGGATAAAATAAATATCCATGTAAGTCTTACAAAGCTAGCATTTAGTATCACATTAAAATATTCCCATCATGAATAGATAGAAATACCTAGAAAGTTGTCTGCTATGAATCACACAGAGCGAGCATCTCATGTGTTTGTTCCCTTTTGAATAAACTTATCTACATACCCCCAAATGTTCCACATAATCTGTTGTATGAGAAATATTAAAACAAACTATCACAGCCATCTTGACTGGTTTTTTTTTTTTTTTTTTTTTTTTTTTTTTTTTTTTTTTTTTTGACATTGCAGAATGCTAGAGAAAAGCACGCAGCTAATCTAAATGCAGTGCTGGAGTTTTCTTTGTAATTCTGTAGAGCTTCCTATTGTGTGTGTGTGTCTTGTTTCATGTTCCCTAGTCTGTAGTCTATACTCTTTTCAGTTTCCCATGCAAACTGATGATTTATTCTGATATATACATCCTTAAAAATGATTGACTGGTATCAGAAACTTATTGTTCACCATAAATAAAATTATACTTAGGTTGACTTAGAAAGATTTTCAATTATATTCACTTTGGGGATCTATAAATATATATTGGCTATAGTGATTTTTTTTCTTGACTGTTAAAGGACTACTGGAGAGATACCCATTGAAGCAAAAAATAGAGAATTCTACGTCTATCAACTAATTAGATGGAAATTCCTTTTCCTCCCTTTCCCTGCTATATTTATTTAATTTTGTTGTTTTTTTATTTTTATTACATACAATGTATTTTGATAGTGTTCTTTCCACTTGTAAACTCTACTCAGATTCTCCACACCCTGCTACCCATTCAACTTCATCTTCTCTAACTTCATGCTTGTGCTCTCTTTCTTTCTCTGTCTTTCTTAATCTCATAACGAAAAACAAGTCAAAATTATCTTTCTGTCTTTCTATCTCTGTCTCTGTCTCTCTCTTACACACACACACACAGAGAGAGAGAGAGAGAGAGAGAGAGAGAGAGAGAGAGAGAGAGAGAGACAGAGAGAGACAGAGACAGAGACAGAGAGAGACAGAGAGAGACAGAGAGAGAACATGGAGTTCATTTTGAGTTTATCAACTACTCCTGGGTATGAGACCTACCCTGGAGTGTGGTTCATGTACCAAGACACAATAACTTTCAGTTGGATAAACTAATTTTGCATTCCCATCATGTATCAATTGTAAATACCTTTTTGATTAGGGCTCCACTTTGTGTTCACATCCCCTTGTCACTTTGTGGATTTTTTTCTGGTTTGAACATCACAGGTCTTATGCATGCAATAACAATCTCTGAGTTCATGCGTGGATCAGTCCTGCTGTGTCTGGAAGAGGCTGTTTCCTTGGAGACACCCACCACCTCTGGGTTCTACTATATTTCTGCCTCTTTTCCCCATAGATTCTTGAGCCTTCAGAGGAGGAGATTAATAAAGTTTTCCCATTTAGAACTGAATGCTCCAAAGTTTTTCACTGTCTACACAAGTGTCCATTGTGGTACTTGCTATCAGATATCATCTACTGTAAGAAGAAACTTCTCTGATGAGGCTTGAGTGAGGGAAGGATCTATGTGTGTAGCAGAAAATCTTTAGGACAAAACTCATTTCTATGTCTCTTTAGCAGGATATTAGTAATACGTTGTCTTAGGGTTTCTGTTGCTGAGATGAAGCACCATGACCAAAAAAAGAAAGTTAGAAGAAAATGATTTATTTGACTTACACTTCCATATTGCTGTTCATTATTGAAGGAAGTCAGGACAGGAACTCAAACAGAGCAGGAACTTGAAGACAAAAGCTAATTCAGATGCCATGGAGGAGTGCTACTTACTGTCTTCCTCTCCATACTTTGCTCAGCCTGCTTTCTTATAGACTACAGGACCCCATGCTCAGGGTTGGCACCACTCATAATGGGATGGGCCCTCCCCCATCAATTACTAACTAATAGCATGCCCACAGACTTGCGGATAGCCTGGTCTTATAGAGGCTTATTCTCGGTTAAGTCTCCTTCATTTCAGTTGATTTAACATGTGTCAAGTTGGCATGAAACTAGTCAGAACATATTTTTTCCCTTAGATCTATAATCTATCTACTCTTAGGTTTAGGGGCATTTTAGCAGTGTTATGTAGAGGTTCTTTATTTACATAACATTTGCACTATTATATCTTCCAGATAGGTTTCTTTTGTAGGTTACAGAGTTTGTAGTTAGGTGAGATGATGGTTAGTTCTCTCTTCCAGTAGCGTGTAAAGCACCTTCTAGCACCATGAATGCTAGTATGTAGAGGTGAAGCTACTAATTGGGCACAAGCTTGATTTCTCCACATTCTATTACATAAGTAAGTGTGTCTTCAGCAGAAGGACATTACTGTCAGGTTAACCAACAGCCTTGTCAATACCCTGTTGTGTTCATGAGGGTCTCCGGGATCCTTTTGATAAACTACTCAGCAAGATGTAATTCATTCCTGGCACTGGAAGTTTTACTCAGGAACATAGGATGCCTGGATGAGTCATTGTCTCCTCCATTATGATTCCCTTTAAGTTTCTTTCATATATGTATATAAATTAGGAAGGTTAAAGAATGCTAGATTCTCATATGGTTTTCAAAAGACCTTAGCTGTTAGTTGTCCTTCCTTATATCCCCCATTTACCCCTCACTCTTATTCCTCTGCCTAATAATCCCCCTAGTCCAGTTTTTTTCTTTTCTCTCTATAACATGACACTTTATTCCCCTTTCCTAGAAATATACCTTCCTGCCCCATGGACCCTTTCAACTCCATAACATCTAGGGTTATTCAGTCTGAAACAATCATATCAAAAGCATAAAAGCCAACATCCAAGTATAAATGAAAATATGTAGTTTTTGCTTTTGGGTCAGCTTGGTTGCTTCACTCTGGGTGATGGTTTCTAGTTCCATTCATATACATGCAAACTTCAAATTTTCATTTTTTCATAACAGCTGAATGATATTCTCTTGTGTAAGTTACCAGATTTTATCATTGCCTGTTTATCAGTTGGTGGACACCTGGGTACTTTCTAATTTATGAGTATTATGAATATAACAGCAATGAACCTGGGCAAAGAAGTGTCTATAGTAGGATATAGAGTCGTGTTATATGTATATGCCAGAGTGGTAAGCTGAATCTTGTGATAGACTGGTTTTCAGCTTTTTGAAGAAGCTCCACACTGATTCCCATTGTGATTGCACAAGTTTACACTCCCAACAGCCATGAGCAAAAGTTCCCCCTTTCCCACATTGTCACCAGTATGTGCTGTTATTTTTCTCTAATTGATCTTGACCATTTTCCCTAGGGTAAGATCAACTCTCAGTGAAGTTTTAACTTGCATATTCCTGATGGCCATTTCTGGAATGTTTTTGTTTTCGTCTTGTGGGAACTCTGTTTAGGTCTATACTGTAGTTTTTAGTTGGATTATTTAATTTCTTCTTTCTTTTTTTCTTTAATTTCTTTGTGATAGTAACCCTCTATCAGATGTATAACTGGCAAAGATGTTTTTCCCATTCTGTAGCTTGCCACTTTCCTCAACTGACTGTGTGCTTTACTCTAGAGAGGTATTGTGCTTCAGGGGAGTCCACTTATTCAACATTGGTCTTAATTTCTGTGTTGTCCATGTTTTGTTCAGAAAGCTCTTTATGCATTTGGAGTTTGGTTTTGTGTGAGGTGATAGATGTGGAACTATTTTCATTGCTACATATACATCTACCCTAATTGGTAACCAATTACTAATTAACTAGTACTAATTGTTAAAGATACTGTCTTTTCTCCAGTATGTATTTTTGGCTTTTTCAAGAAAAAAAAATGTGTCAATAAGTTTGTGTAATTATTTTTAGCATTTCAATCCAATTCAATTGATCAGTGCATCTGATTTTTTTTTATGCCAATAGCATGCTGGCTTTTATTACTATAGCTCTGGAATATAACTTCTAATCTGAGATGATGATACTCCCAGAATTTCTTTTAATAACCTGTATTGTTTTTGTGCCAGGATCTAGACATCTGGAGTTAGCATGTTTGACATAGTTCTTGAAGTAGATATCTGCTCTTGTCTTTGTTGGGTGGATGTTCAGTTCATTGCTGGCTGTTGCACACTATGGGTCCAATTACTGTATGACAGCTGTGGGGTCTCTGATTCCCAGGCAAGAAAAGTGGCTGTGTGGACCGTGCTTGATAATGGTTCTACAGTTCCTTGGGGAGTCACAAAGGATGCAGAGGGGATAAAAGGAATGTCTGAAAGTGGATATGGGAGAACCCTGAGTCCCACCAAAAGGCCTACTCTTTGGGGGATATTGGTGGGTTGGGACAAGGGACTGCAGCAGTTATGTGGCAGTGGGTTTAAGACTAAATGTAGAGAGGCTTAAATGGATGATGTGTAAGATAATAAAGGTCACTTACCTGAGTCCCAATTAAGTATGGAAGCTGTGGGTCCCTTGTGAATAGCTACCTTCAGTGTCCGCAGGCACACACAAATAAACTAAATTATTTTAAAATCATCATATTTCATTTTTCCTAATATTTAAGTAAACCAAAACATGCTTTTCTTCCATTTGTGTGGTTTTTATTTTTTTAATATGACAATCTATTATATAAATGTCTATGTATGAGAGTAGGAAAGATAGATTATGAGCTGTATAACTATCAGACCTGGATTTAGATTCTCAGGTCTATTTAACAGTCATAAACGCTGTGCAATTTACTTGCCCCAAGTTTCAGTTCATGGACTAATGAAATAGAAGGAAGGATGTTGAGACTCTATAAAGTACTAAAGATCAGTGACTAATAGACACATAGTGATAGGTTTAATTGTTTACCATGACAGTTATATTCTTGAAAATATGGTAGCTATGAGAAAACATGTTCTGTCTCCCCTTCCAATATTTACTGACACATAACCTCTGTCAGACTGTGTGGCGGATTGCAATTAGGAAGCAGAATCTTTGCATACAGAGACGAGCTTAATATTTAGCAGGCAATATTTTCTTCTAGATGATCTGAGCTATCGCTGGCTTCTGAATGAATTTCCTGTATTTATCACAATGGATAAACGAAGATTTGTGTCTCAGACCAATGGCAATCTCTACATCGCAAATGTTGAGGCTTCTGATAGGGGCAACTACTCCTGCTTTGTGTCCAGTCCTTCTATTACAAAAAGTGTCTTCAGCAAGTTTATACCCCTCATCCCAATACCTGAACGTAAGTATTTTATTTGTTATACTGAGTTTCGCACAGTTATCTGTTTATAGCACATTTATCATAATGATTGGGTGTCTTCCTGGGGCAGACAGCATATAGCGTATGCTGGGTTAAAGACTTAGTCTTAAGCTTTTGAAGTTGAGTTTTATATTTAATAAGATTATCCTAAAATGGTTAAGTTCACACTCATTGCCTCTACCTTAGAAAGTATACGGCGGGTCAGTTCATTAGTTCAGGGCCCCTAAAGAATTACAGTGGAAATGTCTGGAATCTTCTTTTTGTTTCATGACCATCTGTACTTGATAGTAAACTTGAAATGAGTCTAAATGTTTAGAGCAAAATGAAACAAAAAATTATCACATCATTAGAAAAAAATGATTTTGAAGAATTATTTACATGGTACAAATAAACATAAATAATTGCCACTTCTGCTTTAACTAATGAGTATACCTTGCTGTAACCTGTGGGTAGGGTTGTATCCCACCTCCATTTTTTTTTCAATTTTTGCCATAACTTTTTGTTGACGTAATTATTTAAAATGGCCTCTGGTCATGCTATCTATCTAAGCTGCGGCAGCTCTGCCGAGCTCAGCCACCATGTTCAGCGGCCGGAGACCACGTGCACCGCAGCTAGAAACGGCCAGTCAGAAACACCAGCCCTACCACCCATGAGACACCAGCGTGGGAGATGGCTCTGCCAATCTTCCACACTGTCTCTGCAAGGCTGGACATTGCCCAGACCATCCCACCATCCGCGTGGGCCCAGTAAAAAAATGAGACTCTAATGCTTACATATTAATCAAAGGCTTTATATATTTAGTAATGCTCAATAACAATATGGCCATACAATTAGAATTGTTTCCCAATTAGTTCACCTAAATATAAATTGTTACCCACGACTGCTCTCCATACCTGTGTAGTTCTCCATCCTCCTACATCTCTGCTCTCCCTAACTCCTCCTCTTCCTTTTCCTTTTCCTCTCCTTACTCCTCCCACCTTAGCTCCTCCTACAACTTTTTAACAAGCATTCTGCTTGAAGTGCGCTCCAATCATGTCACAGGACACCTGCTTCTCCCATCCCAGCCTAACCCCAGTTCATTTGTTACATTAGCAGTGGTGACTCCACTCCTCAGAAATGATCTGTTTGTTTCCTCTCTTCCCATAAACGTGGGAAGTGACACAATTGCCACTGGGATTCCCTCTACTTCTTGTGAGGAACTGATCACATAATTGGTTCATTCCTAGCCTCACTATTCCACAAGGTCACATGTGTCCTCTTTAAAGGGGCCTTGATTGCCTTTCCTGCTCTGCCTCACAGATGTGCTTTCCCTGTGTTTTCTACATATTCTTCTGCTTCCTGTCTCAGTGATGGACAGGTTTCCATGCAACCAATCCTCCATGTGCTCTGGCTCACATCCCATCTGAATCAGGGCTTCTCTCTATCACTCATTCCTTTCTTTTTCTATGTTTAGAACCCTGTCCCCTCACTCCTCATGTTCTTCTCCATTCTGTGAAGGCCATTTGGAATAATCATAAAAAATTCATATTTGTTCAATCAAAGGCAGTTTTTAGCCCCCATTCCTTTTAATATTTGACACTTCTCACCTGCTTCTCAAAGGCTCTCTTTTCTTTCTGCAAGGCTCACCTTCTTCCTCTGGCAAGTCTCACACAGCACTAAGTACCAGATGTTCCTCTTTTTCCTATTTCTCTCCAGTTGTTTCTAGATATTCCCACTAAAATGCACATTTTTTGTTAGTGGTCATGTAAATGGATTTAAATTCACATATCTCATTTTCTCTTGTGTTCAGGCTTTAGTTTTTCCTACATTCTGGACTTGTCCCACAACTCTCCAAAGTGTTCAGGACACTTACATTGCCTTCCCGCAAGCTTCTCTTCTCCCTGCTCCCTTCCACCCATGTGGCTGTATGTGTTCAGCTTTCTAACAAGTAGCATTTGCATTGACCAATTCTCCCCTTCCTCTGATGTTCAGAACAGCTAACCCCGTGGCTTTTAGTTATGTCAGTATGTAAGTCACTGGGGAGTTCTGAGAAAAACATGAAATGCAGATTCTGATACAGGAAGTCTTAGAACGGCCATTAGGGTTTCACCTTAGGCCAAAGGTAAGATCTATATTCTTACCAAAACCCACTGGTATTTATTTATTCCTTGATAAAATTGAAAAATTGATCTCAAAACTCTAACACTGTGTTCTTGGACCCTCTGCATCATGCTCTCAGATGATCTTTAGCGTGTATATTTTATCGTCATTGTATTATCATGTGACTTCATACATGCTTTCTCTAATTCTGTCTTAGAGATTTATCCTGAAATGGTTCAATTCAGTTTTGATTTTTGCCTAAGATTTCCACATTCCCTCTGTAACTCTGAATTCTTTATTTGGTGACCACTCTTAGGCTGATTATTTTGTTTTGCCTTTGATATTGTCATGGAATATTTATTACTTTTTTTTAGCAGTACATACTCCTGTTTTTGGTAGTTAACGATGCAGTAAGCCATTTGCATGTATTTTATCGGCACACAGTTTATAACTGATGTCCTGAGTAACAGAGGCAAGTCATATCTGTAGCATAGCATTAGCATGGTCAGAATAAATGGCTTCTCTCTGCCAACCCTCTTGTTCCATTACTTTAGTTTCTGAGGATAAATCTTTGTCTTCTGTTTGTTTAATCTATTTCTTTCTCTCACTTTGTTCTCTTTCTTCCCTTTCGTTTTCCATATTTTTATCTCCTTCTTCTTTTTCTACCTCCTCAAGTGCCTCACAGCATTGGTCAAGTATTTTACACGTATTTGCAGTTCCTTAATGACACCTTGAAATTTTGTAACCTATTTAGTCTGATTAGTTAGCCAGTAGCCAAGTTAGTCTGATTAGGTTTCATGCTGTTCAATAAAGTTCATACTTGCACATATTGTGCCTATACAAATACATATTGGGACAAAAACATACCTATGTGTAAAAAACCTTCCATATTGATTCAGTACTACCCTACAAAATTGTATGGTGTGAAAAAGGGGGAAATATTGTGAATAATAGATTATGGGTATTTGTGTCTTCTTTTTTAAATACTAGGAACAACAAAGCCATATCCTGCTGATATTGTCGTGCAGTTCAAGGACATATATACCATGATGGGCCAAAATGTGACTTTAGAGTGTTTCGCTCTTGGCAAGTAAGTATGCTTGTGCTTTTCATTGGCATGCATAGAAACACAAGAGGTTTTATGCCTTTTCAGGAAATAAATAACTTAAGTGTGTCTTCTTTAATCAGTGTGGAGCTTAAGTTTTTATATCTTCTATCTCAAGCCCTGTTCCTGATATTCGGTGGCGGAAGGTGCTAGAACCAATGCCTAGCACTGCTGAGATAAGCACCTCAGGGGCTGTCCTCAAGATCTTCAACATCCAGCTAGAAGATGAAGGCCTCTACGAGTGTGAGGCTGAGAACATTAGGGGAAAGGACAAGCACCAGGCAAGAATTTATGTTCAAGGTAGATATTTTAATTTTTTATGAACACCACCAATGTCTTATTCAAAGACTTTTTCATACTTGAGAAAGAATTATCATAGAATGATTAATGGTTTTAAAAACTGTGATGTATATTCTGTTACTCGAATAGGTGAGATATTTACCTTATCTCTAATTAAGTTACAACTCTGAGTTATCGTCAGTATGAACTTACATGTTTCATATTATGATTATAGTAATAGATTGATAGTTGTTGATAATTTTCAAAAAGCTGCTCATTTAAACTTCTATTATGCTCTATGTTTCAGTGTTATTATTTATAGATGAACGTATGCATTATGGTTTAAAGTTTGGGTTAATGGTTTGTAAAGCTTAACATGCCTCAGAATTCCCTGAGGGGCTCGATTAAGTACTGGCTGTTGGGCCTGCCTTAAAATCTCTGACTGAGAAGCTTCACAATGAGTGTGAGCTTCACAATGTATATTTCTAAAGAATCCCCAGGTGCTCATGTTACTGGAGCTAGTCCTGGTATTAGGAATCAGCTCTTCTTACTTTGACAAAATTATTTCGATGCAAGGCTTTGACCCTCACCCATTGGAGCAAACTTACTAGGGAAGACAGAAATTCTTTCCAGGCAACTCTTGGAATTTCAATTATTTTCTTGAGATGTATTAAATTTTGTTTGTGTGCACCAGCATTTTGCCTCTATGTCTGTATGTGTATTACATATGTGCCTGATGCCTACATCTTTAGGCTGGAGGAGGGCATTAGATTCCCTGGAACTGTGGGTACCGATGCTTGTGAGTGTCATGTGCCTACTAAGAATTTAATAGTCTTTGATAAGAGTAACAAGTTCTCTTAATCACTCTCTTAGTCACCTCTCCAGGCTCAGACTCTTGGAACTTCTTTAGGCTGGAGTTACCTTTACAACTTTCCATATTATGAAATAAACAACTAGGTTCAATGAGATCATTCCAATGTTTTGTTTGTTTGCTGGTTTTGTTTTTGTTTTTTGAGACACAGTCTGTCTATATAGCCCTGGCTATCCTGCAACTCACTGTGTAGACCAGGCTGGCCTCGAACTCATGGCAATCCCCTTGCATCTTCCTTCTGTGTTTTGCTTTGTTTTTAACTCTAGCTCATGCTCTGCTTGTCTTCTCCTAATCTCATCCAAAAATAAATTTTTATGGAGTCATTTGAACTCTAAAAATTGATTGTCATATCCAATTGGTTTCCCTCTTAATTCACTCCATCTCCCACCACCCATCTGCTGAAATCATTTTTGTAGAATCACTCAGATTGTCCTTTGCTAAAGCTGATTGATTCTCAGCTGTATCTGATTAGATTGGACTCCATTAGCAGTCATTGATTCTCTCCTCTGCACTTCATCCTCGGTCCTTAGCACCTGGATCCCACACTCCACACCTATGCCAAACTCTCATTTCCCTTTCGGTGTTCTCCTAATGCATACCTTTCAGACATCGAGTGATCCGTGTCAGTAAGTGAATGTCTCTGTATCCCTGCATGATTTCAACGCTGGAAAATAATTTTAAAAATTCATACCTTTGGAGATTGGATGTAAATATTTCCCCTGAAATTAAATATCCAATGGCTCAGTATCATTAACATGACACATATCAAGTGTATATGAAATGGCTTCTCATAGAGGAACAAAGTCCGTGGGCTCTGTGAACATCTTGAATAGTATTACCACTTTTATGTTGGGTCTAATGATTATAGATAAGGTTATTTCAATGCATTTAGAAAACTTCACTCCAGGTCCTCAGTAGAGTAAAAAAATTTTAACTGTCAAATACCTAAGGCCTTAAAGAATCAAAGTGATAGAGTTATATTAAATGACCCATCCTTTATTTCGTTTTACTACAAGACATCTTCAGCTTTATCTGTAGCTCAAAGGAAACTTTCTGCAAAGCTATATAATGAAACTACATACACAATTCACCAAAAAGATTCAATTATTGATTCTTGACATTGTATTATGTATGGTCACATCCCTTTCTCACCCTGAGAAGCCAAGGCAGCAGAGTTGCCATTAAAGTACTGAAGACATTCTGTATAAAATAAAACCTGTATTCAACTAACAGATTCGTCAGCATTCAATTTCTAAAATTTTCCCCATAAGTTACAAACAAATGATTAGTGAAAAAAAAAGCTAAATTAGATTTTATACTACAAAGCATGCATAAAGAGGCATCTGCTTATTCATGTATTAATTTAATATTGATAGTCTGGATCTCTCACAAAATATTTTCTAATTTCTCATATGTGCATATAATTATATATACATATGTGTACTATTTATAATAATATGCACATGGCACTTTCCACAGAAAATAAATAATCTGCAAAGTCTAATTTTCAATAAAAAAGAAAATAAAATAGAGTACTCCATGAAGAGTTCTCTCTGTGTTTCCTTCCTTATTTTACACTGTTTACTTACATTTGTGTGGGCTGCTTAGATAACTGAATATTTAACCACACTGATTTTTCATGTGGAAACATTCTTTTTCCTTTGAGGCAATTTCTATTATTTTCTCATTTTCTACAACTGCCGAGTAGATAAAAATGAAAATGGACTGAAGGCCATTTCACTCAATCAGGAGTTTCCCCAGTGACAGCTGCTAAGGAAGCTGCTGTGTGGAAGTGAATTAAGTGTTCTGATCATATTTATACCTAGAGAGTAAGAAAGAAAGCTGCGTTAAGCAGATAGTGTGTAATATGGGAAATGGAAAAGGTCCTAAGCCTTAACCAAAAAGGTAAAATACACACACACACACACACACACAGAGAGAGAGAGAGAGAGAGAGAGAGAGAGAGAGAGAGAGAGAGAGAGAGAGAAGACATATATATATACATATCCAAAAATGAAATATATATAATCTTCAACGATGAAATGTGTGCGTGTGTGTGTGTGTGTGTGTGTGTGTCTGTGTGTGTGTGTGTTATGGCTCAGCTTGCTATATATAATAGCAAATTGAGGAATAGCTTTTTAAAAACCTCAATTTTCATTTTGGTGTATCTAAGAGATTCAAGTTATAAGACAAATATCAATTAATTTAGTATTTTTCTCGAATTAGCCTTTAAATTTGTAGATAAAAATAACTGAGAGGGGTGGAAAGATGCTTCAAAAGTTCAAAGCACTTGCTGCTCTGTCACAAGACTGGAATTCAGTTTGTAGCCCCATGTCAGATGGCTCCAATTTCTATAGCTCCAGCTCCAGGGAATCTAATACACTTTGGGGCCACCTACATGCACATGGTGCACATAAACTCATGAAGGCACACATATACACATAAGTTAAATTAAGTACATCTAGAAGCACAATTTATAGCTGAATTAGTTATCTTATTTTATAACAGTGTATGAATTTTATAGCATATAGACCTGTGCAAGCAGACACATAATATTGGATGTATTCTCCAGAATAAAGTTAACAAAATGCAAATTTTATTCTCATGAGATTGTGATGAGGATTGAAACACTTATATTGTTTCTCCTTTACAGCATTTCCTGAATGGGTAGAACATATCAATGACACAGAGGTGGACATAGGCAGTGATCTCTACTGGCCTTGCATTGCCACAGGGAAGCCCATTCCTACCATCAGGTGGCTGAAAAATGGATACGCGGTAAGTATGTTGAAGTGCCTCACTGCACCTAAGTGTGTGCTCAGTCACAGGATGGTCAGTAGAGTGGGGGTCCTTGGGCCCTGAAATACAAGAAACACTTCCTTGAAAAACAAAGTGTCTTCCTTCACATTCAACAGAGTCTGTAATCTTCTCTTTACCCCTCTCTCTTTTTCCTTACTTTTCCTTTGTCGCACTGCCCCCTTCATATTCAACCATCTCCACTGATATTGTCCCCTCTTTGCCACTGTTCCCCTGAACCCCACAGAAACAGAGGTAAGAAAGACGTGCTAAGTCCTATCCCAGCCTTGGTACCAGTAACAACAGTGGGTCCATTCTCCACCTTCCCACTCTAATCTCCCAGCTGGTCCAAAGGGGAAAAGGTGGACTCTCAGCTCTGTAGGATGAATAGAACAAGAACCACTGGGCATGGTAAGTGGGTTGGTCTTCTCCATGCCGTGAACATCCCAGTTTGTGCATCATAGGTGAGAATGAAGGTGTATGATCACAACGTTCCTAGGTCAAGCATTGGCATAAAACTGAAGGAAGAGTTTACGTACAATGCATGTTCCCCAAACCCATGTTCTTTATTTTGCCTTTCAGTATCACAAAGGGGAACTGAGACTGTATGATGTGACTTTTGAAAATGCTGGGATGTACCAGTGCATAGCAGAAAATGCATACGGGTCCATTTATGCAAATGCCGAGCTCAAGATCCTGGGTCAGTATCCTTTCTGATTTCCAATCAATGTTTATCAAACAAATAACATGTAATAGGGCAAGGAGATATCCATAGCTTGCATTCAATATCAGTGTACTTTGATTAGATGCACAACACCGGTTGTTTATTTATTTATACTGCCAGTTCTCAAAATTCAGACTAAAAGAGCGATAAAATAGGCTAGTTATGCTCAGCCTTCCTAATACTGTGAGTATTATAGTTCTTCATGGTATGGTGATCCTCAACCATCAAATTATTTTGTTTCTAATTCATACCTGTAATTTTGCTACTGTTATGAATTGTAATGTAGCCGGGCGGTGGTGGTGCATGCCTTTAATCCCAGCACTTGGGAGGCAGAGGCAGGTGGATTTCTGAGTTCGAGGCCAGCCTGGTCTACAGAGTGAGTTCCAGGATAGCCAGGACTACACAGAGAAACCCTGTCTTGAAAAAAAACAAACAAAAAAAAGAATTGTAATGTAAAAATTGGACATGCAGGATATTTGCTATGCAACCCCTGTGTGGGTTTAGAACCTCTGAATAGACTAAATATTTGCTGTAAAAAGCATGTTCCTCAGAAAAGCAGCAGAGGCAGCAGCTCTTGGGGATTCTTCCAAGTGCATAATCTCACCTACTATCAGTCCACTGAGCAGGCATTAGAGTAAGACCATCAAATGATTTTGATAGCCATTTAAAGTTTAAGGATCACTAGACTAAATGATAAGGATACAAGTACAAATCAGCCTGAAAAAGGAAACTCCCCCAGGAGAGGCAGGATGCGGAGGAATCATCGTGTCTATTAATAGCCAAGGTAACCAATAGCGGTGAACTAGATAGGAGAACTTGGAAGCCAGAAGGTATGCTATCACTAGGATTACCAGCTATGAGACTCTATGTCACAACTACATAACTAATATTCTGTGGTCCATGTGACTTGAAGATGAGCTTCAGCTATGATGTGTGCTGGCCAACCAATTATTTAGATCTAGTATTCTTTTAGCTGTCTATAGGTAGGTCATACGGCTCTGGATTGGTTTATCAAAGAGTATATGCACTCAGTGTTTAGTGAATAGAAAGTTAAGTGGAATTCCATTATGAATTGAAAAGTGTTTTCTGATTCGAATGTTAATCCTACCTGTTAACTGCCTGTGGCGCCATAACAGAGTTATGTAAGTTTAATAGATTTCAGTTCTTTCATTAGTGCGCCTTGAGTCATGCTGAGTGGGATGACTGAAGCATGTGTAAAAATTTATAAATAGCATGTGTAGCATGTAGAGTTCTAGCCAACCTTTTCACTAATTACTTTGTAGAATTAAAAATTAACAGTTAAATTCAAGATGTCTTTTAGGTGAATAGGTATATAACCTGATTAAAACTAAAGTTTGATTAATAAATTTATCAGCAATTGTCTATTTGAACTGAGCCTATGTTACTAAATTATTAAATAAAAATTTAAATATAAAGTGCCTACTAAAGTACAACTTTAATATTTCTATTGATTATCAATCAACGAAACATGCTATAATCTAGAAGGAATGTTTGGATTTGCTAGCCAAAGGGAATAATAAACATTTGTTTACCTTATAGCTTTAGCTCCAACTTTTGAAATGAATCCTATGAAGAAAAAGATCCTGGCTGCGAAAGGAGGAAGAGTTATCATTGAGTGTAAGCCCAAGGCTGCACCCAAACCCAAGTTCTCATGGAGCAAAGGGACAGAGTGGCTTGTCAACAGCAGCAGGTCAGGTCAGATGGGGATGTCATTGATGTTCACCAGCTTCTGATCTCTTATAATGTCACTGTACTTAGTGTCCCTAAAACTCCGATTATCAGCCAGGTGCCTTCTCATCTAGTCACCAAGTTCAATTTCTGTTTAGTACTTTAACTCACTAACAATTCAATGTAAATAATCGCTGTGTAAGAGAATGTTCATGTGCAAAAATTTTTGAATGTTGTGATGTGTTTTCTATGTATATAGGTATACATAATTAAATATTTATAGAAGATAAATACAAATGTGAATTGTTGATAATTGAGTCTAGACAATGGTTAAATATAGCATATTTTTTATTTTATTAATACTTTATTGATTTTGATACCAATCATGTTATTAATTATTTAATTATATTAACTTTAAAGAATGTTTTGCTTTAATCATAAATATATTGAATATTTAATGAGTAGAAACTATAATATTATTTGGATGAATATAAGTATAAAAAGTAGTTCAACAAAGCAGGGACTCCTGTGCCTGCTTCCTGCCTGTTTCATTTTCATACCATATGAAAAAAAATATATGATGGAGTAAGTATAGGAATTACACAAGGCAGAAGCTTAGTCATTTGTTGTAATAAAGAGTTGTGTTTTACTCAGGGTTATATATACTAAAATTTATAAAATGACAGGGCAGTAAGTATTTAGCTTCAGTATCCATAAACCTGATCAATGCCTTGCACGTAATGTTGCTGTGGATATAGCACCATTAGATGGCAGGAGCTTTAGGATTCTATTACAGTCTCACTGGGACTTATATGCAGTCATGTCACTAACTAAAATACAGCAACTGAAACGTCATTGTGTGATATAGAACTGTGAGATCTTTGAATATGATGACAATCAATCTCAATGGTGTGTGTTGGGGGGGTAACTAAAATTAGTATGGGTTTAGAAGTTGGTAGAGGTTTTTCACTGTTACTAGACTGTACTTTTTATGTCCATGCTGGCAAAATAATTAAACGAGGAATGAGTAGTAGTAGTTTGACAAGGACTTGGAGTGAAAGGAAGCTTGGAATGGTAAGATCTGTACTGTGAGAACATCTACAAAGAGCCAGGTGCCAAGATAGGATAAGCCACATAAGAGTGGTATTTATTATAGGCAATGTGTGGGAGGGAAAATAGAGCCAGAGCCAAATGGAAGCTAGAAAGCCACCGAATGAGGTGACCGCCCGATTAAGGACATGGAAAGAGTGAAAGAAGGCAGAGAGATTTGGTTGAAGGGACTTGGGATTCTGCACAATTCTGAGAAAGACTGATAAGGGCCTAGGAGACTGCTTTGGCCAAAAGTGCCTCTAAGAGGAGCTTAGTGTCTGCAAGAATATCCCCAGATGCTCAGTCAAGATGGCAACAAGCTGGAACCTGTGGCCTTCACAAAACACAGTGGCCAGGTTCTTTGTGCAGGGCATGCAACAGTGGCTAATTATGTTTCTTCACATTTGGAGAAAGAGGCCTACCTGGAATGTGTCATGTTTCTTACAGAGGGAAAAGTATAGACAAATCTTCTATAGGATGCTAGCTATAGGATCTAGGAAAGTAAGAACTAAGCGTTTTAGCAATTTGCCAATACTGAAAAAGAACATTTGAAACAAAGGCTAGAAAACTCAAGCATTTTATGCTGAAAAATGTCTTACTAAGGAACAGGTATAAAGTATAATAATGCCAGCATATTTAATGCACAGCACAACAATAATATATATTATTAAATGACTGAATTTTTATTTTTCTTAATTTCAATAGAATACTCATATGGGAAGATGGTAGCTTGGAAATCAATAATATTACAAGAAATGATGGAGGAATCTATACGTGCTTTGCAGAAAACAACAGAGGGAAAGCTAATAGCACGGGGACTCTGGTGATCACAAGTAAGGAATCCTTTGATACTTAGTCATGTTGTTGTCTTTAAGTGATAATGCTTATGTTTTATAGTAATATATATATATATATATATATATATATATATATATATATATATATATATGATTCAAAACTAAGCTTCCCAGTATAGTCAACACACTGATGGGTTCCCATTTCAGAGGTCTTCAGGGCAAGGCTCTTCCTTTGGAGTATTGTTCCTGGAACTAGATATGAGAACATCCTATTCCTTTACAAAGAGCATAAAAATATATTGGATTTTATTCCCTTTTAAAACCTTTTATTGAGTTTGTTCTTTCTTCAATTTTATATATGAGTGGTTTATTCCGATTGTTATAACTACCATCTAATATCATTCCCACCCGTTACCCACTTTCTCTTTAAAAGTTCTCTTCTCTTTCTCATCGCTATGTCATTGCCTATTAGTGATGATAATCATGTTTGTCATTTTGTTAAGAGCTACTGAGTTTAATCCATGTTATCTGTGTGACTGTGGATTTGGAACCATACATTATGGGACATTGTGGACATCTCAGTGGGTATAAAACTGGACAATAGTGGTCCCTTCTTGAAATCTGCCAGAAGCCAATAATTACACAGGGAAAGTGTGGGCCTCATAATCTCAGACTTGTGTAGCCTCATCATAGACCACCACAGTTGCTATGAAGTCATGACCGCATTGGCCCTGCCATGCCCAGTACTTGTACCTATTAGTCTCCCAGCTTTATAAAGGGTGCTCTAACTATCCTGATTAGCACTGAGCATTCAACTGCCTCTTATTTTCAGCACTTTGAGACATCATGAACCTCTGTATGCACTGCCATCCATCGTGGAGATGTTTCTGATACAAAGCTAAGAGTAGCATTTGTCTATTGGTATAAACATAAAAATGTAGAAGCAAGTTTTGTACCATGACAACTTAGATAAATAATAGTATCTATCAAGTTTTCTCCTAAGGTCTAAGACCTCCTAATGGGTTTCCATGGGTTTTGGAATAGGTTTATAGTAATGGGTTTGAAATGCTTTATGAGGGACCAGTCTCAAATCCAATCAGAGCAGGTGGTTACCACAACAATCATACCATAGTTGCATAAGTGGGCACATTTTACTTGACATACTGATATTATAGAACATAGGGTTTATAGCTGGGTAAGATTGTTGACGCCTCCCCCAGCCATAGATAGCATCTTACAGCAACCCGAAAGCTGGGCAGCAGGGAGAATATTTTTAGGCTCAGTTCCAGCTTCATTTCTTTACATCTTCTAACAAAGGTATGTGTTGTTTTTCAGCCATAGGTTTTACAAACTATGTATAGTGAGAAGGGGCCTGCATTATTTAAGAGTCTCTAGCACCTCTGACCAACAACTAATCAAGAGGTATCACATACCTGCCACTGTTATTTGTTTAGAAACCCATGGTTTTGGGGACTAGCATTATCCGGACAGGGAAAATTAGCTGCCTTCTAACTCTTGTGCATGCTTTTTTTTAACTCAACATTTTTATTTTTTAAGTAGTAAGTTTTGAACATGTTTTTTCACAGGTCTTTAGTTTTGATGAGTATGTCTTGCATCCTCATCTCTACTATCTTCCAACACACATCCCTAATTAGACTTTCCATTCCCTAAATTTCATCATTTGTTTTATATCACCTGTGAAATTCTATCCCCTCCCCCATACTTTTCTTTAAATGTTTATCAGCCATTTTTATTCTTTCTTTTGAGAGGTCTCTTCAAATTGATGGTCCCCTTTTGTATCAGATTGCTTCATTTTCTTGATGTATAGTTTTTTGAGTTATTTATGCCTGTTAACTATTAACTATCTGTCAGAGATATAGCCGTTTTCTCTTCATTTAATAAATGGCTTTATTTTTAATATAAAAGCGTATTAGTTTTGTGAGACTTCATTTGTCAATTGTTGGTCTTATTTTCTGTGCTCCTGTGCTACCAAAATCCTATTAGAAACTATTTTCTGTTTATATTTGTTTAGGGTTCCTTTTCTCATCCTTTTACCATAAGATATCTATCTTTGATGGGGAGGTATGTTTCTCAGAGATAAAAATGATGGATACCATTTTCTAATCCAGTCTGAAAGCTTGTGTTGCTTGACTATGGTGTTGATAAAATGGATATTCAAAAGTATTATTGAAAAATGTGTGTTGATTCTTGTCATTTTGTTAACCTTGTGATGTTTCTTTGTCTTCCTCTGCTTAACCTACCACTGTTTATCTTTCCTTGTAGCTTTGTAGACATGCTTATTTTTCTCTTCAATCTGACTTATTCCTCACCCTCCTCCATAGAAGTAGCTTGGCAATAATAGATTCTTCTAGTCTGCTTTTATTATGGAAATATTTTCCCTTTTCTTCAATAATGACCAAAACCTTAGTGGGTATAGTTGACTGGGTTGATATCTGTGGTCTTCTGAAACTTGTAGAACATCAGTCTATGTGTTTTAGGCATGTAAAAATCTTCATGGAAAAGTTGGCATAATCAGAATTGATGGACATTCCTTTATATGTAATTTTGTGTTTCTGTCTTGTATCTTTCAATATTTTTCTTCTGTTCATTTAGAGTTGTGAATATTAGATGACATGAGGAGTTTCATTTGATATTTGGGTGCTTGTTTGTTTGATTGATTGACTGATTGATTGATTGATTGACTTGTATGCTTCTTTTACTAGAGTGGTCATCTCTTTCACTGGATTTGAGAGATGTTCTTCTATGAATCTTGTAAAAATATATTCTGTTCCTTTAATCTCAATTTCTTCTCCTTCATTTAAACCAATGATTCATAGGTTTGTGCTTTTTGGCTAAAATTCTTTTCCAGAGGAGATTTAAGCAACATCTGCCCCTTCTAATATCCTAATAACAAATTGAGACATGGTTCTGCCATGGTTCTGTCTCTCTTAGAAACCAAAGAGCCTATTGGACTTCCTTGGAGAACATATGTGAGGGTTTGCTTTCACAAATGTGGGTGCTCCTTCCCCAACACACATCTGAAAAACCTTTATCTAGTAGGGGTGAGGGGCTCCCATAGACGCATAGATGAACCCTGCCTCCCTAGTCTGTCTAGTAGTCCTTGTCTGAGCCCCATGCAATTAAGGCAGATATTGATACAATAGGTGGTATGGAGCTGATAGATACTTAAGTAGTCTCATGACTCTCCTCAACCCTCTATGACAGAGGTAAACAGTAAACAAACCCAGGACAGATAATCAATTTTGCAAGAGGCATAGATGAATTCCCAAAGATGAGGACCACTTATCCCAGAGGAGTCACTCACAATAGAATTTCTTTTTAAATTTTATTGGATATTTTATTTATATTTCAGATGTAATCCCCTTTCCCCATTCCCCCCCCCACCCAGGAACCCCCATCCTATCACCCCTCCTACTGCTTCTATGAGGATATGCTGCCCCACACCTTCCCCCCCCCCACCTCCCCACCCACGATTTCCCCCACACTGGGGCATCCAGCCTTCACTGGGCCAAGGATGTCCTCACCCACCTATGTCTGACAATGTCATCCTTCCCTACATATACAGCTGGGGCCATGGGTTCCTCCCTATGTGCTCCCAGTCTGGTGGTTTAGACCTTGGGAGCTCTGGTTGGTTGGTACACTAGGACTTTTTATACTGTCCCAAAGACTTTGCTTTTTGTTTGTTTGTTTGTTTGTTTGTGGGTCTTTTAAAACTTATTTTATAAGACAAGTGAATCATAGGCAGAGTCATAGTGACCTATCCCCTGAACCTTCACCCAGCTGATACCCTGTTCTGAAAGATATCTGTACTCCCCCTGAACACCTATGCTCCTGTGTCATCCCCTTCCCCACATCCTGCATTTTTGTGTATGTAACCCCTGTGTTAAAAAGCAAAAATTATGATTTGATAATTAAAAAAAAAAGAAAAGAGAAAAAAAACCTTATTTTATTTGACTGAGTAATGCAATTTCTCTCCCTCGCCTTCAAGCTCTGATAGTCTATCTTCTTCTAGATATATTTTATTAGTGAGGCTTTCTATTGAGCTCTTTATTAAGCATATTGGAGCTTTCATTTCAAATCGTATAAGTATATATATATTCTCCAGTGTTTATATATCTGTATTGAATTATATTTTCATAAGTCCTGACTTGTTCTCATTTTATTGAACTGTTTATGTTTTATTAACTTTCATTTTAGCATTTATTTACATTTGAGCTTCTTAAACATATCAATACTTTTTTTTTTAAATTAATTATCCTGTCTTCTACATTGCTTTCATTGGGATCACTAGCTCAGGCTTAATAATTTTTTGGAGGAGGAGGCATGCTGTCTTGGATTTTGTGTTACTTTTTTTGGTTTGGTTTGGGTTGTGTTGTGTGTGTGTGTGTGTGTGTGTGTGTGTGTGTGTGTGTGTGTGCATGATGGGCCTTAGGGATCTGTAGTTAGATTGTTTGTTGTACCTTTTGGTATAAGTGTCTGGCCCATTTTTATTGAGTGGGCTTTGAGATCTGAATTTGCCAGGTTTTGGGAGAGCTGAATGATACTTAAAGTTCAATCTTAGGGCCACCCAAAACTTATGCATGATTGGGATAGCAGAGGTGGTCCTAGCTCCACTAGAGAAAATCACAGCTTCTGACTCCATCAGTGGGCAGTTCACAGAAAGAACATGCTCCTTAAAAGCCAAGGTTAGCTTACCAGAGGAGAGGGAGTGACAGCTAACAATGGGGCACAGGATCTTTCAGTTTAAGTTCCCAATTTGCAACATTGGGGTCCTGAAGGGAGGGAGGGAAGAGCTACCTTTGAAGTGAACAGGTCTTCTCCATGCATTACGTCCTTAGATTGTTGTAGGGTCTATCCATATGGAAGGATGCAGGCAGTACTATGAGATGGGCCTGCATTTAATGCAAGTCCTCACATGGTGGAATTAGCATCCCAAAGGGATGAAATTAAGGACGAGAGAAATTAAGGTTACCTTAAATCAAGCAGACACTTGGTCACAGTCCTCAAATGGCAGAGTTAGAGCTCCAAAGATGATTTTAGTTATTTTACGATACCAGATCATCCGATACCCCATGTTTTATTTTGTCTTGTGTTTTCTTTAACAGTGATTTACTTTTCTTTTAAAATCTAACAGATCCCACACGAATCATTTTGGCCCCAATCAATGCTGATATTACTGTTGGAGAAAATGCTACCATGCAGTGTGCTGCCTCTTTTGATCCTGCCTTGGATCTCACATTTGTTTGGTCCTTCAATGGCTACGTGATTGATTTTAACAAAGAAATTACAAATATTCATTACCAGAGGAATTTTATGGTATGTATCTTATATTTTATCTTATTAACATCCTAATAATCCTTATGTGTCTACACTAAAACTTCAGTGAAGAACTAGAGAAATAGCTTAGTAGATAAGGAAGCCACCAAACCTGTGGTGCTGAGTTCAATCCTCAGAATCCACATAACAGAAAGAAGGGACCAACCCCAAAAAGTTGTTCTCTACTGAAACATGTGCCGTGGTTTACACACACACACACACACACACACACAATTAATTTAAAATTCAGAAATATTTTATATAATTTTAGTTTTATAATGAGGTGATAATTATGTGAGAATCTTTTCATTTTTCTCAGGTTTTATCGTGGTACACTGAAACATATATAAAAAACTAGTGTTAAAGAGTTTGGTAGTGATATTCTTAAATATCTACTGGTCTTTAGGTTTATTTTCTCTTCCGATTATATGATTCTTGTATTGATGTGAACCCTATTAAATTTGTACTTTGGGTACCAGAAATTTCACTGTAATTTAAATGAGAGAAAACATTGAACTGACTCCAGGTTATAATCATTGTTTTGAAGTAATTTATTTCATTCATTCAGTGAATGTAATAAATCAATGAAATTCATTTGTTTTGAGGCTTGAACTAGTCTGCCTGCTTTGAAAAAGATTAAGTGGTTAATTCTAGTAAGTGGAAACTGTACATTCTACAAAACTTGTAAATTACCACAGCGATCAGCGATTAGAGAGACAGTTGGGAAGCAATACAGGGATATTGACCTTTCATGGGAGGGCGGGGGGAATGACAAGATGGTGAGACTCTCAGAGGACAGATTGGCTCTAACAATTGCTACCACTCTCCTCTCTGGAAAGGTTACTACTTAGGAACTTGTGTATCTGTTTGGCATGTGCTCTTATTTAAGATGTGTTGAGTTTGCCTGGCCTCAGTGGGAGAGGAAGTGTCTAGTCTTGCATAGACTTGAAGTACCAGGGTGGGGGCATACCCAGGTGGCCCCAACCCACTCAGAGGAGCCATGGAAGGGAGACGGGAGAAGGATTGTGTAAGGGGGTGACCAGGAGCAAGATAGTGAGTGTGATATAAGGTAAAAAAATAAAATTAAATTTAAAAAGAAAATGTGTTGAGATGGGAACTATGTCAGTAGAAAGAAGGGGCAAACGAGAGGGTGTCGGACACAGACAGAAGGGTCGTGAGGTGTAAGCAAAGTACACTGATATATATGTATAAAGTATAGCAAAATCCTTATCCAACATTTAAAATGATATAAACAACAGCAGCAACAACAACAAATGAAAATATTCTGCTCTGGTAAATAGGACTTGTACCTCAGCACTCAGGATACTAAGTCAGAAGAATCTTAGATTCTTAAGCAGGAGGCCAACCTGCTTAAGGAGGTTGTAGCTTAAGAAGGCTACATCGTGAGTCCCCATCTCAAGAAACAAAACAAAAGCAAAAAAATGGGGGTGGGGTATGGACATTAACTTCAAAATCAGCTATTAATGTACACAAATGCTTGAACCGACAGTGTGATATTTCAGAATTTTGATATCACATAAAATCTATATTAACATTTATAACTTATAACATTATACTTTAGATTATCCAGTTGCCTGCAAATAATTTGTCTAAGGTTTCTTCTTTAAGTTTAGTAAACTTTCCTTTAACCAGACAGGGACATTTCAAAATAGATGAGCAACCACAGCCTCTCAGTATTAATGTATATGCCCTTGCAGGTTCACTGTGATGTCTGTTATTTGCAATTGACTGGGACTAGCCGTAACCATAAAAATCAATTGTAATCCTGCCAATTTGGTTTCTGAGCCTAAAAAAGTAACATAATAGTCAGAAAAAATAAACTATTTCTACTTGGATCTTATAAGTCTGAAACATTTACAATTCACCTAATGTAGACTTGCCCATCGTTAGTGAAACCGGCACCACAACCTATCAATTTAATAATTCTTCTTTATATTATTAGATTTTTTTGGAGGACAAGTATCACTGTTTTTATTGATTTTAAAGAAAAGAGTAAAAGGGTCATGTTACTTACAAAAAGAAATGAAAGTTTTGAGTTCACTTAATCTTTTGGTGTCATAAATTGAATAATTTCACAACTACCATCTGGAAAACAGAGCTTCTAAAGTGTATTTAGCAGCTTTGGGGAAGTCTACATAAATAGATTTGAGGATATATATTACCGTAATTAACGTGACACTTCACATTTAGACCCTAGGTACATTTTTTAAGATAATAATTACCCTATGTTATTTGACATAAATACCCACTGCAAGAAAAATAGAGAAAAAGAATAAACTAGGAAAAAGAAAGAGAAGAGGGGCAGAGGAGACATTTTTGCCCATACAAATGTATATAAAACTATATAAAACCCTAAGGACTTCAAAAAAAAGAGAGAGAGAATAAAGAAGTGGCTGGCACTCTGAAGAAGAAAAGGTGAGTTGGAGCAGAGATGTGGAGTGAGTCCTGAGACTACACCTGCCCTCTCTGCAAAGACAGCCACAGAGGGTCAGTAAGAGGTTGGCCCCTGCTGGTCCACTGAGGAATGCTTGCAGGCCCTATATCAGGATTCTTCAACTCCAGGGTTACTCTCTACTAACAGGTAAGCCAAACCATATTTGCCAGTTAAGTATGAGACACAACTGGATCAGGTTATCAGATGTTCATTATTAGCACTTCAAAGAAAGACAGAGGAATTGAATTCTTTAAAAGAATATATAACCTCAGGATAAGAATAGATACTGTCAAGTAAGCCATCAAAGTAAATATCTCCTGAACCTACGAAAGTTCAGGAAAGGTTTTGTGTTGTGTTTCTTTTCCAACAAAACATCAGGATTCAAACTCAATACTAAATGACATTTAAGTGAAGGCATCAGAAATGTTTAAACAATCTCTCAAAGACAGTTCTTGTGTCTAGCCCCGGCTTCGGTGTTTGTTGGAACAAGTCTTTTCCACCTGAAGCTTAGAGAGTGAAAACATGGTAGCAGTGGTGACATCAGTGGGCGGGGGGGGGATGGGGACTGGGGGGGAAGGGGTGCAGGTGGCTGAGTATCTGTTGCTCAAAATTGCATAGAAAAGAATGTCTCTTTGTCTGTGTTGCTTAAATGACTTGACAGTTTTTTCAATTCTCGATGGCATTTTATACAGGGACAGTATTGATTGGTTTACAACTATCTGCTGCACCTGTGCTATACACTAAAGCAAATGAAACACTGGAAAAGATGTATACAAACTCAAAAAAAAAAAAAAAATCAGAGACACTCAGAGTTTAAAATTCTTCCTCTGCCATTATCATCATGTTTTGGTAATTATTACTGCCAGATATTATTCATCATTACTAAAAATAATGTAGATATAAACTTTAATTTTATTACGTGAGTTTTCATTTCCAATTTAGTTGAAAAAATTAAATCATTTAAAATTCAAGCATGGTTTGATTTCAGCTTGCTGTTATCAGTTTTGACCACTAAATGGCAGCCTTGCATAAAGTTTCAAGATTCATAGCCTGGACTAACTTAAGCAGAAACCTTTATGAAGCAGAAGGAATGCATCTCTTTCTATTCCCCGATGCCCTGTGGGAGGATGTGCACTGCTAGATTTCTACAGTTCTTTTCTCTGCAGAGTCCATGGAAGAAAGTAACAAGGCATTACTGTGCACTTCTTTTGAGCATTTATGTTGTCACTGAAATAGAACAAAGCAAAACAAACGACTAATGTCCTCTTGTTAATGGCCCTTCTATACCTAACATTTGTTACTTATTTCCTCATTTACTTATTTAAAACTCACTGAATATTATGCTTTGTCTGATAATGGCTAGTAAACTTTTCATTTGTGCTTTAACAAAACTCATGTATAGATAAAATATTAACAAATTAGCAGTTTAATACAGTAATAGATTAAAGCCATTTATCTGCATTATTTTGTTCTGTTAAGGTGTGATGGCAAATAATTATATATTTTCTGTGTCCAGTTATAAAATTACCACTATTTAAATTTTCTATTTTAGCTTACTTTCTGAGAGTAAACATACAACTAAAATTAATTTTAATTATAATTTATGTCATAACACTTCTTTTTCTAGAAAAATCTTGAGATTATATATATATACGTATACATATACACACACACACACACACAGAGAGAGAGAGAGAGAGAGAGAGAGAGAGAGAGAGAGAGAGAGAGACTCTAAGAATTTATATATGTTTCATTTTATCCTTCACTCATGGCGGCAAACAAATGGGCAAAGTATTTTTAATTGCTGCATAACTTTATAAAATTCTATTTTGTGTGTGTATGTATGTATATATGTATGTTTGTGAGTGTTGAAACACACATGCTCTGGCACACATATGGAGCTCAGAAGACAGCATTCAGGAGTTAGTCTGACCATCCACATTAAAATAGGGTCTCTTATGGCAGGGTCTCTTTTTGTTTTCTCTGATGCACTGCCTACTTCAGGCTAGCTGGCCACCCAGCTTCTGTTCAGTTCTTTGTCTGTCTACTGTATCACTGAAGGATACTTAAAGCACAAATGCCCGCCACTGCATCTGGCTCTTTTTGGTGGGTTCTAGGGAACAAAGTAGGGTCATCAGGCTTGAGTGACTAGCGTCTTTACTCATTGAATCAACTCCCTGGCCCATACCTGCCTAATTTTGACAACTACCTCCAACCATTTCCCTTCACTCGTTTGACAGAGTACTCACCGTCTCAGTAGCTATCTTGATTAAGCACAAGGACTGTGCTCATCTTCCTGATTTCTTTACTACAATGTTGAAAGTTCAGTCTAGGAAAAAGTCACTACAGGTTTGCTAAAAATTCAGAGAAGCCATCTGAGTCCCTCTGTCGCTCTGTCCTACAGCAGCTGACACTAGGTCATCTTTCACCTTTATTCCTATGAACCCCCTGTCTAAGTAAGCATCATCTTCCCACCTTAAAAACGCTATTTTCTTGTTTTCGAAACCAATTTTTTCACAAGACTTTTATGAGGACAATGGAATGCTTTGGAAGTGCTTGATAAAGAACAGAGTAACTGTCATTGACTATTTTTGATAAATGTTATAATAGAGCAATTGTGTCCCACTAAAATTCTATAGATTTTTTTTTCCTCCTTTCTGTTAACAGATCTCATCTTTGAAATTTAAATCACTGATCGGTTTACCAGATACCAAGTTTGAGATGAAATATTCTAGGTATTTCATTTCTAATGGCAATGGAAAGGTGCTTCTGTCATTTAGTCAGTTTGGGATTAAATGCCTTCCTTGTACTCGACATTCTACTTGTAGCAATATCCAGTGAAGTAGATGCTAATGTGGATGTCTTAATTTCAGAGGTAGGGAAACCGAAGATTAGACAAAATGCAGGTGTGAGGATGTGTATTGCCTGTATTTTTGCAAGTGCGAGGATGTCGTTGGCTGTCAGTGTGTCTGTAGGTGCAAGGATGTGCATTGGCTGTGTGTTTGCAGGGGTATATTGGATTTGCACTTGCAGGTGTGTATTGGCTGTGTGTTTGCATGACTGTGTTTGCAGGTGTGAGGATATATTGTTGGCAGGTGTGAAGATGTGCATGGACCATGTGTTTGCAGGTGTGTACTGGCTGTGCGTTTGCAAGTGTGAAGATGTTATTGGCAGGTGTGAGGATGTACATGGACTGTGTGTGCATTGGGTGTGTGTTTGCAGGTGAGAAGATATGCATGGACCATGTGTTTGCAGGTGTGTACTGGCTGTATGCTTGCAGGTGTGCAGTTGTGCACTGACTGTTTTGCAGGTGTGAGGATGTTGTTGGCTGTCAGTGTCCTCACACCTGTGAGGATGTCTATTGGTTGTGATTATCACACAATACCATTAGAAAAACAGACTTCTCTCTCTAAGGCGGTTTTCTTTTTCTTTAAAAATAAAACTATAAATTTTATGACTAGGTTATTTAAAAGTGTTTGGATTTTGAGGAACAACTTTTTAATTAAAAATGACACATATTATTGATTGATCCTGAGCAAGAATTTCACTACAAGACAATCAAAAAAGAGAACAGAAAGAGAATTAAAGTCAAGTAAAAATGTAGATGTCTTTATTGATTTTAATGTCACTGGCTCTCTTTTTTTTTTTTTTCCTGTTGAATAAGTAAGTGACGGTTTCCCAAAGTCATTTAGAAACAGAGTGGAGTAAACAAATGGGGTTTGAAAATCATCCTGAGAAACTTAAAGAATTAAGTTACAGCAGAAGGAACCAGAGTAGAAGGTCAGTGCATTTAGATCAAAGACAGAATTGGAGATTTGAACCCTGGGTTCATGGGTTCACATCTGGGCAAGCATGATGCACATAGTCCCCTCAAAGTCATACTCCACCGGCTGTGAGCTGCATGTAACTGCTGGTTTTCCTTATTTCTTTTTATTTTTCCTGGCAGCAAACAAGTAGAAAGGAAAATGTGCTTTACAGTTCATCTGGCTTCTTTAAGACACTGAAGTCACAAAGTAGAGAATGCACCAGCCCAGGTTGCTGCTTAGCAAGTCACACTAGTCAAGTCCTTAAATGTTTGTTGATGAGAGTGCTAGTCAATGAAATTAAACACACACAGCAAATGGCCTTTGTTCTTTTCTCTATGTTGTGGGAGTGTCTATGTGCGAAGGGGATTGCCTGTGGTATGGCTACATGTGTTCATGTATGTGCATGCATGGAGAGTCCAGAGATCAACTTTAGATGTTTTTCCTCAGACAATATACACCATTTTTATTTAATATTTTTAAGACACTTGTTCTCTCACTAACCAAGAACCCGGTGCCTATTGCCGAGGCTGGCTGGGCAAAAAGCTCCAGTGCAGGGTTCAGGTGTATTCCACTATGTTTGTCATGTTTACTTTCTGGATTCTGAGAACACACACACACATACACACACACATACACACACACACACACAGAGAGAGAGAGAGAGAGAGAGAGAGAGAGAGAGAGAGAGAGAGAGAGAGAGAGAATTTTAGCAGAATCACTTTTTCTAAGCAAATATAACAACAGTATACCAAGATACAGTAAATAGTGAAGCTGCTCTTATGAAAATGGTGTGTGTGTGTGTGTGTGTGTGTGTGTGTGTCTGTCTGTGTGTCTTTCTGTCTGTCTGTCTGTGCATGATGTGTGTTTGCAGGTTACTGAATGCCAAAGAGATTTCCCTCATTCCTTCCCACAGAGATCCTGAGAATTCTAAGGTTAATGGGAACCAATGGAAACCACACAAATTAAGTCATATCCACGTTTTCCTTCAACTCTAAAACAAACCTGCAGGGTTCAAAGTGTTGGTGTAGTGTTCCTTATTCAAAATGCTTAGCAGGGACCTCAAACAAAATTCTCATTGTGTGTTTTCTTTAAAAAATGGACCAATTGGTCAAAAATGAATTCCGCAGTCAGCAGACTATTTTGTGTCAACATTTCCAGGCAACCCCTGAATGGTCTCTTTAGTAATTACAGCTTCCGTTACGTATCTGAGGTTTTAAACGTTTGATGACGACATGCCTTACTCAGTGTTTTAAAATTCAAAAATTCAGACTCAGCTAATTAAAATGAGGCATTATTAAAATCAATATCAATTTAAATAGATAATATTAGAGAACTAGTGCCAGTTGTATGTGTGAAAATATAGTTTCTAAGAGTCAAGGTGCTGTTGTCAAGAACCTTTAAGGTGCCAAGTGGTACCTGACACTATGATGTCAGTATTCTCAGTGTGCAGAGCTAGACAGAGTGACACTGGACAGAAAGAGGGTCAGCGGGCACTACTAAATGATGAGATGAGAGATACAGTGAAGAGTTCATGGCATGACCATCAATTGGTGTGTACGATTTTTGCCACTTCAATGTGTTTTAAACGTAAAAAGGAAAGCCACTTAATATAATCAAATATGAAGGAAGCTAGATCCAGTTATCACATATGAAAGGATTGCCTCGGAATTGGTTACAAATTGTATCTTTCATGGGGTCCCAGTTCACAGTGTGTGTGTGTGTGTGTGTGTGTGTGTGTGTGTGTGTGTGTGAGTGTGCATGCAAAGCCTTTCAGCAGCTTTAGAGGCACCCCACAGCTCGCACTGAACTCCTGCTGTTAGAGGAGCCTGTGGCTGCTGAGGCTGCCCAGGATGTGCCTGCTGCTAATAGAGAAGCCATGGAGGGCTGTTAACAAGAGAGGCTGCCTATTATGTCCCTGCTGTTGTTAGAGGAGCCTGTGGCTGCCGTTAGCATGAGAGGAGGCTGCCTATGTTTCTGCTGTAGTTGTTGTCTAGCAAGGCAAGAGCAAAACCCAAAAATGTCTTGCTTCATGTATAGCAAACTTGTTAGACATATTTAATAATTTCTGTTTGCATTTACCAAACATGCTTTAAATGGCACCCCTTTCTCCTCTCTTCAATTTTAAAAGAACAAAGCAGGCTTGCGTTCACCAGTTCACCATGTTGCTTGTTTGCTTCCTTATGAGTCAATTCGTCCTTACAGTTTAGTAATATTTTAACTTTTATTTAATGCAGTCAAGTTTATGGCAGTCAGCGTACAACGGAGGAGAAAGCAAGGAGTGGGCATTTTTAGGTTGAAAGGCTTCTGACTTAAACTTGGGATACTTCAAAGTGGTCAACCACACATGCATGCTGGATATCCCTGAGCTTTGCCAGGACATTTCCAGGATGTGATTCAACTCTCTTCATCTGAAGGGAAGAATTTTGTGATTCAGCCAAGCTGTGGCTTTCAGTGAAAATAAGTGAACATTCGTATCTAATTTGTGGCGAGAATGTGCTGAGGTCCATGATCTTCGGTTGCTTTGTAAGCGATCTGCCAACCACCGAGAACCACAGCTTCTCCTGAGGATGGAAAGCCTTAGCTGCCTTGGTAAAACGTCAAAAAGTATTTTATACATACACACTCCCCTAGAAAGGATGTGTGTATTTCTGTTTTCCTGATGCGGAGTTTTAGCAGCATGCTTTCACCTGATATGCAGCAACAGGGCTGTATGTTGACATCCTTAAAATTCCTATAGAATCCTGTCAATGCCTAATCAGGCTCAATATTTAAAACAGAGCTGATTCTAAATTGGCTTAAACGAAAGCTTTTACAAGGTTTGGGGGTGCCAAAGTGATCAGAGTGTTGTATGAAATTCTCAAAAAAATTAATAGAATATTATTATTCTTTTGAAAGATGTAGAATTTTTTCAAAGATCTAGTGGATATGACTTCGGCAAATAGTTTGGGACATTTCGTGGTTTTTTATTTTAATTATTTGTAATGATATGAAGAGAAGGATCACAATTCTCAGGAGAGTTAAATAAATGCCTTTATGTGTGGTGATGTTTCTCACACAGGGAATTTCAGAGCAGAGGACAGCTTCTCATTAAAGAAAAAGATTATCAGTAACTGCTCACCAAGACTGACGAATACCCAGGGCCAGGTGCTATGTCCTTTATGCGAACATATGAGTATTCTATTCCAAGCAATAAACCAATCTGGTCAGACTTTGTAGCTCTGACTTTCCACCTCATCAGCCAAGGCTACAAATCCAACAGTTTGAAGATGAATGCGGCAGAGAATGCAGCGTGTGGTAGAACCTACGGCTGAGTAGAACATGCACTCCACATGTGCCAAACATTAAAAAGAGATAACGCAACATTTCACATACCCAATGCTTACATGGGAGTCTCAGCCCAGGCCATGGATCACCCTATAATGAAACTAAATGTGTACAATTAGAATGGGAAATAACGATTTGTGTCTAATAGAAAAATCAAAGATCCATTTAAAACTTGAATTTCCCAAACTTTTCTGCTAAGAATGTATTTTATAATAATGAGAAAGAGCTATGAGAAGCTCTCACTTGCATTAAAACGGGGTGACCCCATTCAGCATGCTTGGGTACTCAAAGTCTGACATCCATTGCCGATAAGGTACACATAATGAGACCTTGCTAAGAAGCTTCTACCAGGAAAGAGTGGGTGAGGCATTTCCTGTCTCTATATATTTGCAAAGCCTAGTATGGTACACAATAGGTATTCATTAAATGTTGTGTGTTCTTAGAAACTGACATCATATCTTTTTGCCACTAGCAAAACTCATATAGATATATGTATATATATACATATATACATATATACATATATACATATATACATATATACATATATACATATATACATATATACATATATACATATATACATATATACATATATACATATATACATATATACATATATATACATATATACATATATACATATATACACATATACACATATACACATATACACATATACACATATACACATATACACATATACACATATACACATATACACACAGCCTTGTATAGTTTATGACTTGCTGGCAAGTTACTTTTCAGTGAAATGACCATCTGTCTTAATATTTCTGTAAGCTTTTAGCATCTTTGTAAGATGAACTGTGGAATATCCTGAATTTGGTCAATTTGTTTAGCTTTGCAAAACTTAATTAGCAGTTCTCAGCCATGAAACATTTATTTCCTCATATTGATAGCACTCAGATTTTTAGACACTAACATTTTTCTTTAAAAGAAGCAAGTAACATATGGATTGAATAGGTTATATTTAGAAATATGAATACATACATATACATATGCATGCAAGAACAATTAGTGACAAAACAAAGAGGTCATGGATTTGAAGGAGAGTGTCTAGGGGTACATGAAAGGAAAAAGGAGGGGAAGTATTACATTTACATTATAATATTAATAATAAAAAATAAAAATGGTACCAATAAGCTAGCTCCATCCTTGGCTTTCCCTCGGTGCTGTTTTTTGACAGATTGAATGCCAAAGATAGCAGAGCCAAGAAGGCCTGTAGTTCAGTTTCTTTAGTTTTCAGTTGAAAAGCTAAGGCTAGAGCAGAAACAGAACAAAGACGTGCCCTTTGAAGATCTATCAGAGATGCTTCCTCCTCCTCCTCCTTTTCCTCCTCCTCCTCCTCTTCCTCCTCCTCCTCTTCTCCCTCTCCCTCTTTTTTGTTTTTTTTTATTATTATTATTTTATTTATTTATATCCCAAATATTGCCCCTTCCTAGTCCCCCCTCCCAGAGCTTTTCCCCCATCCTCTCTTCACTTTGCCTCTGAGAAGGTGGTCTTCCACCAGTATTCCTCCTTCCTAGGACATCATGTCTCTACACGATTAAGTGCATCCTCTCCCACTGAGGCCAGAAAAGGCAGTCCTCTGCTTCCAGACACTTCTAAATAGGGGAAAGCATTGTATCTCCATATCCTAAATGCTGTGTGGTTAATGGAGCCCCAACTGAACAGTTGCTGGTTTTGTTCCTAGCTCGACGCCAATGGGGAACTGCTCATCAGAAATGCACAGCTGAAACACGCAGGCCGGTACACGTGCACAGCGCAGACAATCGTGGACAATTCTTCAGCTTCAGCGGACCTTGTCGTACGAGGTAAGAGTTGCCAACAATTCAAATGAAAAGAAACCCGAAGGTATTTGAAAATTGTAATTTGACCAGTCTTCTGGTAACTCTGGATATCCACATTTTCTTCTGTTTATAGTTCAGTTCCATCCTGCAGATACATTTTTGGCTTCCTCCCCACAGCTCGGGATGGCTTATGCCAGAGGAGTAGTAAAAGCACTAATTCTGTTTGTGTCACTGACTACGTCATTTTTTTTTCTAAAGTTATACCACAAGCCTCTTACTGATTGTGTTTAAAGCTAACCATTCGCCAAGCTTCTCATTTCCTTCTAATGCTTCAGTGTGTGGTATAGTACAATAACCTTCTTAGTTTATTTAGGGAAAAAAAAGTGTTGGGCATTACGTACCTTAACCGCAAATGTGGTATGTTTGTCTTGATTGTCTTAGAGTTAGAATGTGGGTCGATGTGTTACTGTGTTGCTGCTCACTACTTACTTCTACTACTTCTTTCGCTGGCATAGGTGATGTAATTGAGAATGTGGTGCGTTTTGCGTTATGCGCATATGGCAATGCAGTCTCTTGGTCCTTCTGCTGAGTCACAGGATGGCTTAAAAAGAGAGATAACTGCAGCCATTCAGTCACAGGTTTCGCAGCCTGTGCAAGGGAGACATTCCTCATAGCTCAGTTCCAAAGACATTTATGGATCGGCTGTAGACTCTTCCTTGTAATGTCTTCATATTTCTCGTAACCGACTCCACATATCCAGCAACTCACAAAATACTGTAGTAATCCCCGATGGATTCGTTGATTCCGTCTTCCTTTACTGTTCCCTCTAAACCATTTGTTGCCAGAATTTGACCATCCTTCAAATCCTGCTCAAGTATCAAATAGTTTAGGTTTCTCTGACTGGCCACGTATGAGCTCTTCTCTGAACCGTTAAGATGTCTACCTGTGCTTAGATGCATTATTCTCTATAATAAAATGTCTATTTTATTTTTATGATAATATTTTTTGAAAATGAGACAAATACTTAGTAAATAAAATACTTAGGGCTTGTTAGATTCAATGTCTTTTTCAGATCCGCATAAAAGTGATTCCCTCCCAGTCTTACCCCCACCTGAATTCCCCTCTAGAACAATGAAAGCACAGACCAAACTCCTGCCCAACATGAGGCAATGCTGAAACCCCTCAGTCTCCTGAAGCAAGGGTCTGGATGAAATCTCTTTATCCAAATGAACCACTCCATTAATTCCACAGACTAGCTACTGCAAATTTATAAAGAATACCCCATGTCCACGTAATCGTAATTGAACAGATCTTCATGTGGGTTCACCTTTTCCATTCAGAGTTATTGTTATTTGGGACACTGACTACCATCACAAACTTTCAGAGAAAGAAACAAATTTACTTTCCTTCCTACCAAGACACTAGCTACAAGTCCATTTTCAGCAGAACACTCAATAAGGATGTGATTAAGATTGCCTATGTATTAGAAGAATAAGAATTAATGTTACCTAAGGGTTCGTGTTACAAGGCATGGACACCAGTGTCCCAGTGTCTTTGGGATCATGATAAGCTCATTGTGGTGATGGTTAGCATATACAATGGAAGGTGTTTTATGTACTCATGCTTAGTAATTATTAATCACCCATCCTGTATGTTTTTAAATACCCAAGACTAATAAAAAAAGAGGCTATAATATGTAATATATGGACACTTAAAACAGAAACGCTTTTCTGTAGAAATTTTGAGTTCTAGGAAGAAATGTGGCTGGCAAGAGTCTAGCAAGTGCACTCGGGAGATGCATGGTACAGAACCTAGGGCTCTGACAGTGACCAGATGCCACGTAGGGAAATGAATGGTACTGGTTACTCCATGAAAGCTGCTCAGTCACAGTCATTCCAGTAACATAAAGGCATGTTATGTATATACCAAGGAGTAGACAAAGTTCTTCCCAGCTTATGTACATCACAGGGTACACACCGTACACCTTCTAAACTTTCCATATATTTCAGTTAGGGAATGGAGTGATAAACAGTTCCCTACATTGTGTCTGATCATGCTGCTGAACTTCTTATTTATTCACCCATCTAACTGTACATTGCTGCATCTATGTATGGTGACATTGCACATGAATAATAGCTTGTGAGATTTAAGAGAGGGTAATTGCAATTCATACCCAGGTAGGCAGGATGGGAAACACAGATGCACTGCCATTAGACATAATGAACATTGTGAGGAGGAAGCTCTCTCCTCTGAGGAAAAAAAAAAAAACAGAAAAGTTTTGTTAAGACAGAGATTAGTATGTGAACTATTATTCTATTATTTTGTATCAGAAGACTGGGGGAAAAGTACAACTATCCATATGTAAATAAGAATGTGGGTCTTTTTCTCTCTCCCTTTCTCTACACCCCTAGTGTGTGTGTGTGTGTGTGTGTGTGTGTGTGTGTGTGTGTGTGTGTGTATTAGAGTACAGCCTGAGATGTTCTTTGTCAGGAACCGTCTGCCTTGCTTTTTAAGACAGTGTTTCTCACTGGCTTGGGAATCACTACTTAGCTTAGGCTGGTTAGTTAAGGAGACCCAAGGATGTACCTGTCTCCGTCTCCTCATTTCTGAGATTTTTAACTGTGTTTTTGTACTCCTGGATGTTTACACAGGTTTTGGGAATTCAGTTCAGTCTTCATGCTTGTGCAGCAAGTACTTTACAAAGTGTGCTCTCTCTATAGTCCAAGAATGTATTTTTTTTTTTACCCTGTGTTACCTCAAAGGACATGAATACAGAACAAAGAGTGTTGATGCCCCACAGCTTGTGCACATTTATGTGTGTGTGCATTTGTGTGCATTGACAATTACAATGATATAATGGATGTATGCATGAAGCTTCATGAAAGTACTATGTATCAAATAATATAACATGCCTTTCATTTGTATTTTAAATTAATTTTAGAATTAAATTTAAATACCTTTATATGAGTCTGTTTATCATTGCCATATAGCAATACCTGAACTAGGATTGTGTACAAAGAAAGGAGGTTTATATAGATGATAGTTTATGAGGTTGCAAGCATGAGAGTATTACTGGCTCAGCTCTCCTGAACAGTCCAAGACTCACATAACATGGAAAGACACACACACAAACACAACATCCCACTCATGAGCATATGTACCTCCTAGCACGAGACTAACATCCAAGCAAATGGAAAGCAGCACCCTCAAGGACTTAATGCCTCACACCAAGCTCCATTTTGTAAAGATTCTACCACAGGAAACCAGACTTTCTACACATAAAGCCTCAGGGACCCACACAGACTATATCCCAAACCATAGCAGCCTCCAAACCAACAATACAGGTAAATGTGACATTGGAACTACTTCATGGAACAACCTGCTCAGAGAAAACTGCTCTGCCGAATGTTGGTTAGGCCTGAGGGATAAGGAGAACAGCAGTACTGTTGACTGACAACTCATGAAAATGGCACCAGTATTTAGGTATGAGACATCATCTTTTATAAAACCAGGGCTGCTATAAAAACTATAGCACTTGAACGTAGTTAAACACCAATTCTGTATAAAGTTGCTGGAAGAAGAAACCAGAAAATCATTGTATAGCATCTGATCCACATACTCTGCACAGCGAGAAATCGCGGATCATACAGACCTACAGTTTTCACTCTGTACACATTGTTGTTGCCTTCACTATTAGTACTGTCTTTCTATATTGTAAATGTCAATGATAAAGTTTATATGGGATAGCAATGATCTTCACAAGTGGCTTTGTGCTTCAAATAGTATGGAGACTTGGAAGTTGAATACACAAAATTCATTCTGTAGATAAAGTTTGACAACAAGAAGAGGTTACTCTCTAAGATAGTCTTCTACTCAGCTTACTCATGATGACAACAAAGTGATAAATAAAATAGGAAATTATGTAAAACAGACAGACCAAAGAACCAAGGAAGCATGTGGTAAGAAGAGAGTCAAGAGGAAGGAACAAAAAAAACAAAACAACTCGAACTCAAAGTATAATGATTAAAACAGAAGTAAAAATAGGTAGAAATGATGACATTATTCAAAGTCAAAATAGATCTAAGCAATAAACTATAAAAATTCAGAGTACTGACTGCTCTTCCAGAAGTCCTGAATTCAATTCCCAACAACCACATGGTGGCTCACAACCATCTGTAATAGGATCCTATGCCCTCTTATGTTGTGTCTCAAGACAGTGACAGCATACTCACACATATACAATAAACAAATAAATATATTTTTAAAAATTCAGTAGTTAGGAGGGAGAGGAAACTTCTTTAAGTGTGAAAACAAAATTGTTGACAATAAAAATTCAATAAATGATTGAGAGCACCTCAGCAACTGATGGGGGATGGATTAGGAAGGTGGGGATCACATCTGATAAGGTCATATTTCAGCAGAAAGAATCAAAAGTAAGTCATTAAAATGATAAAGACATTGAATATGTAAAGGATGCTGTAGTATGCATCTCTGGGCTTAGCCACTTGGGGAACTGAAGGAGGAGGATGACATTAACTGAGAATTTGATACCAGCCTTTCAAATATTGCTAGACCAAAACTCAAAAAAATTTACAAAAGACATTGAGGATATACTGGGAAATTCTTATTTTTCAAAGGAAATAACATGGGAAATTTTTAAACAAAACAGGAGAAAAACACATTCCAAGATATGGACAGGTTTGGACAGGATCCTTTACGTTTATTGTCTCACTTGTTTCTTAACTATTTGCATCTATTGTATTGCTAGTTCCTCAACCTAGAACTGACTTTAATACTTGCCTGGAATTAAAATGGTACAAAAACAGATTGAGAAAAAAATAAAAATTAAAAATAATAAAAAGAATTAAAAACAAAAACTTAAAGACAAATAAAACACCAGAAAAACAAGGAATAAATGCAGGGTTATACAAATAACACACACACACACACACACACACAAACAACCAACAACAACAACAACAAAAAACTAAAAAATACCAGTATAAAGAATCTTTAGTAAAAAGATACAACAGTACATGACCAGTAGGTTATGTAACAGCAATAATAACAAGATGACTGGGGATGCTAGCCTGCAAGATGGCCTCCAGTGACCCTTGTTTCCTGGCTCATCAACCTGAATGTGACCTCTGTCATGTTTGCTTACTCTGTGTCAGCAGAAGTGGTGTTTCAGGCTCAGTGGTAAATCACACCCACACATCAGTGCAGCTGCTCTGCTGCCACTCTGGGGGCTGCAAGTTTCCATATCAGAAGCAGATGTCAGCTGCCTCTGGAGACATCCACAAGATGAGGAAATGCACTTCCCCAGTGCCCCCGTGCTGATTTACTAGTAATTGAAGTGAGACATCTAGGGCATATGACTGTTGATGGCATCTTGATTGTAACATTCAACTACCAAGAGAAACTGATCAAGGACCGTTCTGCTCTGACATTCAAGAATGATTCGCCTACCAACACTGCATGAGAAAGGAATGCTTCTTGTCTTTAAGCTACTGGACTTTGGGATAATTTGTTATGCATCAGTAAAGGGCTAGTTCAACAATGGAGGAGAAAAATAACCATCTATTATGTACTTGTCTACACAAAGAGAAAAAAAAAACTATGTCAAGACAAGTAGAAAGAGTTCATTGTCTATGAAACCAACTGATCCACTATGAAGCTGCACAAATGTAAACAGGCATCTGACTAATGAGAACATATAAAAATTATAAATACGCAGCTATGCAGAAGAAAGAGACTCAGAGAACACAGATGTGCTCACCACATGGTTCGGCCACTACACTAGAGGTGCTTATCCCATAGTCAAAAAATGAGTATGCATATAGTATATGCATATATTATGAAAAAATCAACAGTATCAATAATTAAATGCACAGATGCATAGAAGTATGTATACAGATGTTCACATCACCCTCATTTATAATACTAAAACCTGGAAACAACCTAAACAGCCTTCCGTAGTTGAATGGTTAAGGAAATGCAATGCAGTACAATTCAACTATAGACATGTGGTGACTGGATTCATCTTAAAGGAGTTGTACTGATTATTTAGCATCCTTAAAATGAATATACTAATGCTTTCACGAGGCAGGTAACTGAGAGTGACAGGTGGCACTGGTTTTGGGAGTGCAACATCAGCTGCCTTATGGCCAAGCTACTCCACATTTTGACGAGGGGAGTGATCACCTGAGCACATAGGAAGCAAAACTGAACAGAATGAAACAAGTGCACTGAGAAGCACACAGACCATGTGAGGCCACATCCTCTGAGTGAGGCCCAGGGGTTGTATCAATGTCAGTTTTCAGTTGTAGCATTGTATATTAATTTTATGATCTGTCATCCTGGTGGGTGAGTGAAGGATATACAACTTTCTTATTTTTCATAGTTTCTTGTGAATCTATTTTTTTAAATTTTTTATTTGATATTTTGTTTATTTACATTCAACTGTTATCTCCTTCACAGTTTCCCCTCAAAAAAACTCCCTATCCCATCCCCTCTCCCCCCTGCTTCTATGAGAGTGCTCCCCCACCTACCCCCCCTCACTGCCCTAGCCTTCCCCTATGCTGAGGTATCCAGCCTCCATAAGACCAAGGGTTTTCCCTCCCATTGATGCCAGATAAGGCTATCCTCTGCTACATATGCATCTGGAGCCATGGCTCCCTCCATGTGTACTCTTTGGTTGGTGATTTAGTCCCTGGGAGCACTGGGGACGGGGAGGTCTGGTTCATTGATATTATTGTTCTTCCTATAAGGTTGCATAACCCTTCAGCTCCTTCAGTCCTTCTCCTAATTCCTCCAGTAGGTTCCCCATGCTTGGTTAGCTGCAAGCATCCTCATCTGTATTGGTAAGGCTCTGGTTGAGCCTACCAGGAGACAGCTATACCAGACTACTGTCAGCAGGCACTTCTTGGCATCAGTAATAGTGTCTGGGTTTGGTGACTGCATATGGGATGGAACCCCAGGTAGAGCAATCTCTGGATGGCCTTTCTTTCAGTCTCTGCTCCACTTTTTGTCCCTGTATTTCCTTTAGACAGGAGCAATTTGAGGTTAATATTTTTGAGCTAGGTGGGTGGTTCCATCCTTCAAACGGGGACCATGCCTAACCTCTGGATAATTATCTCATAACAAAAATGTTAAATCATTGGACCCAAGATACCAAGAACTATACTAGAAATGAATAGAGTGTACACAGCAATCCCTGAGGTGATAGCCACTAAACTGCCTTCTAAAAGGGTAGATCTGGTCAACCTCACACATGGCAAATGTGGGGTGTGGCTTGCAGTTTGGGGAGCAGAATTGAGGAATTACTCAAGTCTCTGTCCCTGCTCTACAGTTCTTCTTCTCCTGCCAACCTTGCACTTCCCAGTATCTTCTAAATATTAAATACATGCTTATATAAACTATGGAATGGACTGGATTCATAGCATTCTGAGGCACTGAGATACTAAAACGACCTGGTGGGCCAAGTCTGTATATGAAACAATCCACCAAGACAACTGTGTGTTGGATGGTTTTGTCCTAGCAAATTCATGGTAGTTACTTTGCCAATATCAGATTGTTCATCAAGTGTGTGTGTGTGGTAATTTGAAACACATATTTCAAAAAGATAATATTGGCCTTTTACTCCAGTTTGTCAAATGAAACACAAGCAGACTTCATTCAATGGGCACTTGAACAGTTGCTGGTGATGTTGGAAGAACTCCAAAGCTGTGTGCTTTGCCCTGGAAATCAGGAGGCAGGGTACAAGAAAATAACTGGAATACACTCGAAAGGCCGACTGCTCTGACCTACAACAGTGTAGTTTTATTTAAATATTGTCATACTAAATAAAATTAGCTTTAAAAATGTTATTACAGAGCCACTCAACCTAAGAGTGCCTCAGTGACAAGGAAACCAACCAAACAATCAAACAAAACAGAAGTAAGAAAAACAAATGAAAGAGAAAGATGAGTGAATCTCTCAGCTGGAACACAAATATAAATGTCAAGATGATTCTAGAAAATCATAGTGTTCCTGGTATAATAACACTAAAATTGTTTCTAGAATATCTCACTGAAAGTTGTTATGAAAAAGATGTTGACACGAATTAGAAACAATACAGTGTCAGTGAGAGAAACAACTTGTGAATCAACCCTAAAGCAGAGGTGTGGGGTGTATCCTTACACAGCTTGGGTCCAGGAACCCTGATTAAGGAGCAGAGAGAGAAATGAAGAAAGGACAAATGCTTGTAGAGAAAGGAGCTGAACTGGGTGGTCTGGGGTCTACAATGAAAAAGCTATAGCAGGTTGGAAGCTCAACATCTCAGTTACATAAAGTTGCACAGACAGGTAGAGTTATTGCATATGGCAGAACAGGGAGGTGGAGCTAGCTGATTTCAGTAGGAGCAGCCTCTGTTCAGGAGTAGTATATCCATACAATGAATGCTATAGTAGATATCTTTGTACACACTGTTATAGTTATACTACATTAGATGCCTGTCATCATAACAGAAACAACTTAGAAGCAGGAGAACCTATTCCTGTTCCCGATCTCACATATTTCAGTCTAGGATCAGTTGGGTTTATTGTCCTACCTGCTGCAAAGCAGAATACCACCCCAGGGAACATGAAGGATCCTGCACACGTCATGGCAAGTAGGAGCAAAGAGACACTGGGCTGAGGCCCCCACGCCTCTCAAGGTCTGTCCCTATAACTTAACTACCTTACGCTAGGCTCTGCTTCCAAAGGGTCCCATTTACCACCTCCAATAGCATCAGAACTTGGTGACAAGGCCCTGAAGAAACTAAGCTAGAAACCTGTGGGGCATTTCAGGTTGCTTCATTAAGTGAGTGAATGGGGTTTGTGAGCCATCCCTGTGGATAGCTTGAAAGCATTGAGGGGATCAGTAAATCCAGTCTTATTTGTTATTAGTTTCTTTTCCCCTTACTGCAACAAAAATACCTAATAAAAGCAACATTGAAAGGGTGTAGGTATTTTGGTTCACAGTTCCAGGGTAGTCTATCATGGTGGGACCACCATATCATCAAGCATAGAAGGCACAGTGGCAGGAGCATGAGGCCATGCAGTGTCACCGTGTGTCCACAGCCAGGAAGACAAGAGTAATGAATGCTGGTGCCCAGCTCCTTATAGAACCATGGGATGGTGCTGCCTTCAGTTAAGGTGGACCTTCTCACCTCAATCGCCTAATCTAGATAAAGCCTCTCAGACAATCCTAGAAGTTTTGTCATTCTAGGTCTTGTCAACTTGGCCACCAAAATAAAACATGATGATTAACACTCATTAGCAATAAGTCACCAATTTTTGTGTTATTTGGGATTTTAAATGGAAAAATTATCAACCTTGTATATCAATGAAGGCGACGGTGCTCAAAATCTTTTAAAGTTTGTGGAATTCTTTGAGCTAAATCAAAGATCAAATGGCTGTGGTCTTTGGCATAAATATTCAATTGTATTATAGATTGAGTCACAACTGATTTATCATTATTATTAAATAGGCAAGTATAGATTTATACTAAAATTATTATTAAGGCATTGCAGGCTAAAATTAATTCAAAGGAACTTCTAAATCAGTTTAAATCATCAGAAAGTTATGAAGAATGGGCACAGGATTTTCATGTAACACATATGTCCAATGAGGAGTGCAGGTATAAATGCAATTTCATACTCATGTATGCACATGCAGGCAGAGAAAGAGAGGGGAGGGGATAGAGAGAGAGAGAGAGAGAGAGAGAGAGAGAGAGAGAGAGAGAGAGAGAGAGAGAGAGAGAATGGGTACTAGACAAGAGATAAACATGCAGAGGCAACAGGGTCAGTGTCTAGATAGCCAGAGTGAAACCAAGGAGGTAGCTTGGCGAGTATTTGGGGCAGAAAAATACACATTCACCTCGGATACTTGGACGGCAGCCTACGGTTTCCACTTGCTTTGGCCAAGGAAGTCTTGCCACAGAGACAGAATGAAGGTTCTGTCTCACTAGTCTTGCAGGACTGAGACAGCAAAATGGTCCTTGCTGCCCACACTGGCTGGAAGGAAGACCAGCTAGGCGCCATTCTGAAGCATTTTGACCCAGCTCCACACTAAACCGCAGCTACACTAGTTATTAATAGTGAAGCTGGCCCAGGAATTAAGCATTTCCCTTTCTTCAGAGAATCAACCAATTCAGGGCAGGGAAGTGGTACTAAGACCAGCTCCTCCCCACAGCAGTTCCTCCTAACACTAAACTTTGAAATGAGTGTGAATCTGGTCAGAATTACTATGGGATGGAGAAATGCCTGCTTATATAAAAGTAGAGCCTACAGTTCTATTTTACACATTTTCAAAAACTCAAGCAAAGATAATGTTTCTAAGTACTACTGTTATTTTCAGTGCATCAATGATATGAAATTGTATTTCTTAGTGTAAGTTGAATGGACATGGCTTACCTTGCATTTCTGTCTTTGAAAAACTGGTCCACTTTTGGTGAACTGTGTTTTCCTGTAATTTTTGTTTTGTTTTGTATTGCTTGTAACGCTTAATTCACACAGTTTAAAGTCAGGAGGCTAGAAAGATGTGTCAGCAGGTAGAGGCCATACTCTTCATGCAGACCTGAGTTTGATCCCAGGATCCATGTTAATTGGGTCTTAACATCTTAGAACTCCTGTTCCAGGAGGTCTGACATATCTGTCCTCTTCAGACAGCATCACACAGAAAACCATTCACAGGCATGCAACATACATGTAATTTTAAAATCTTCATTAAACATAGCATTTATAGTGCAAGAGGGAGAAAGCTCAGTTGATATGGTATTTAAGAATCTCAGTTCAATCTCAAAACCCTGCATTTTAAAAATCCAAGGTTGGTGAATTATGTTTTGTTATCTCAATGCTGTGAACCCTCAGAGGTGAATCCCTGGGGTTCACTGGTCAGTCCACATGCCTTAGTTTGAGAGTTCCAGGCCAACCAATGATAGACCATAACCACAACAACAGTAAGAAGTTCTTCTTTAGTCCACATACACACACATTGAACACACACACACACACACACACACACACACACACACACACACAGACATACACAGAATCATTTAAAATGTTTTAAATTACAATGCACAAATAAATCTACAAGGCTTTCATATAAAATTTCCCATTTTGTGATGGGTATTTCTGGGAATATTAATCTTATTGTATTGGCAAAAGAAGTTTTTAAAAATTTCTCAACTATCACATTATAACAGAACATGGTGGATGTTGATGTTCCAAATTCAACTACTGAATTCACCTTTCTTTCCTTTATAGTTAACTTTTTCCAAATGAAAAGCTAGACAGAGGACTTTTGAAGTGTTAATCTCTATCAATGTTAGGATACATTCTTTATATAAACATAATCAAAGCATTCTCTCAAGTGCTATGAGTTATTAATTATATCAAGCTGAGATAAATAATATTGTATTGGGTTATTTAAAATGATAATTTCATTAACATCACCTCTCTTCCATTCATTTTCTTGAACAAAAGAGTCAGCTTTATTGAAAATTATCCACGGATTATTTGGTGATGTAAAATCCCTTTCAAGCAGACACATTTTCTCTTGTGGAGTCTTAGTTGGAGTCTTAGCCACTCCCAAAAGCAAACACCTTTCTGTCCTGAGGATAGCATCTGTGTGCTGGCTTCCAACTGACACCAGCACCCTACCCTTCTATCGCCCCTGCCCCTTGGAAAATAAGTTAATCTCCCATTGCTTCCTAGCTACACAAAGACAGGGCGGAAACTTGGACAGTGAGTTTTACTTGCTTACCAGTGATTACCAGAGCTAAAGTGGCAGGTTTAATGCCTTAGATCCTGGAACCGTTATAACTATTACTGGGATTAAGTGAATATGCTCTGAGGAAAAGAAAGCTTGTTAACAAGCTTGACAACTGATTCTTGAAGTTCTCTTGGTGTCTACAAATCATGCTTTTCACAGATGACACCCTCCATTCTCTCTCAAAGAGACTCATGGGTCCCATCAATGTCAAGTTTACCTTTGGTTGAGACTTCCTGTTAGAACAGAACACTAAGACATAGTTGTCAGATTCTTCCCTGTCTCTGTGTTTGTTCATTATGAGGTTTTCTGTACATTATATTCTCACAGGTAATTGCAGATTTGAGCATAAATCCCAAGTTCCCTTTTCCCAAGAAATAAATCACCTCAGGTACTAACTGCTTAGTGCTCTCTGTCAGTAGTAGTCACCCTGTGGCCCAGGACAACCTAAAGATAGGAGTGAACATTTGTGAACAGTTCTCAAGTCACTCCTGGAGCACCATCCTAGTGTTTCAAAGGGCATTGGAATTCACACAGGAGAGTAACCATGGAGAACCATCCTAGTGTTTCAAAGGGCATTGGAATTCACACAGGAGAGTAACCATGGAGCACCATGCTACTGTTTTGGGAGCACCATCCTATCACTCTAAATGTCATTGAAATTCACAGGAGACTAACCATATTGCAGGAAAACTTTATATTTTTTCCAGTTGTCATCGTTTTTTATTTTCCTTTTTATTGGTTATCTTATTTATTTACATTTCAAATGTTATCCCCCTTCCAATTTTGCCTCCATAAACCCCTTATTTCCTCCCCCTCCCCTGCCTCTATGAGGATGTTCCCCTACCTGCCCACCCACTCCTGCCTCAGTGCCCTAGCATCCCCCTACACTGGGGCATTGAGCCTCCACAGGACCAAGGGCCTCTCCTCCCATTGATGCCAGATAAGGCCACCCTCTGCTACATATGCAGCTTAGAGCCATGGGTCCCTCCATGTGTACTCTTTGGTTGGTGGTTTAGTCCCTAGGAGCTCTGGTGGGTCTGGTTGGTTAATATTGTTGTTCTTCCTATGGGGTTGCAAATCCTTCAGTCCTTGCCATAACTTCTCCATTGGGGTCCTCTTGCTGAGTCTGATGTTTGGCTGTGTGCATCTGCATCTGTATTGGTCTGGCTCTAGCAGAGCTCTTAGGGGACAGCTATACCAGGCTCCTGTCAGCAAGCCCTTCTTGACATCAGCAATAGTGTCTGGGTTTGGTATCCACAGATGGAGTGGATCCCTAAGTGGAGCAGTCTTTGGACAGCCTTGCAGAAAAACTTTAAATTCAACTAGATTTTTATAAAATCTACATGGCTTTAAAAGTAGTATTTTTTTTTTTTAAAAAAAGTATACATTCATTGCGAGAACATGGTAGAAGTGTTAGAAGAAATGCACCAGGCACAGTCTTCCCAGAGGATAAGGTGTATGGAATTGGAAGGGATGGGGGGGGGGGGAACAACAGATGTCCTGTTAAAGTCAGACAGAAGAATGGTACTTCTGGAAACACAGCTGTTTGTTGTGTTATTATAATTTTGAGAGCAAAAATACAGCAACAAATTATGTGCTATGTGTCTTTTGAAAGTTAGAAAGATTTCAAGTGTTTCCTCTATAAAGAAGTGGCAAGCATGTGTAGAGGTGCACACACTTACCTTCTTGTGAGTACCATATAATATATATACATGGCATAGTGTAGCCCATAAATATGTAGAATTTTACAGATTGAGTATAACAAAAAAATAAAGGGTACCTACATCTTCTGAATTCCCTAGATAAGTGTCCTCTGTGGATATGAGAGTTTAGGTTTCATGACCTTGAAGAGCATCAGCTCCCAGCATTCCTAGAGACTCAAGAGAAGAAAGCTTTATCTACCTTTCAAGAATTTCTCCAGGTTCAGTGACTGTTTTTGATGGGAATAGTTAGGTTCCTCTGATGCCCTGGATTTAAACAACCCACAAGGATACAAAGGCATCTCAGTGTGGAGGACACACCCTATGTGACTGACTTCAGGACTCTTTATCCACACTTCTCACTTCAAACCACAGAGAAGCGATTCTGCAATAGTACCAACTGCCCAAACCTTATGTAGAATTATAATTCTACATTAAATATAATACTACATAGATAGACATATACAATTATTTTAAAAATTGGCATTAGGTGATGGGCAAGCTTCAGCAGCAGCAAACAGTCATTAGGTGTCCACTCCTCCCATTGAGAACGTTAAGTCCTCAGGCTGCCAGTCAGTGAGCATTGAGTGCTAAATATACAAAAGGGAATACTCATACATGTTTTTATGAATACTTCTTATAAGTTAAATCTAAAATTTATCATCATCATCTCTTTTGTAGTTATAAGCCTTCAGCACACAACTGTTAGTAAGTAGACTTGGACAGAATGAAATTTGGAATCTAGGAGCTCCCACTTTCTTTTCTCAGTCCCTGCCCCTTTCCTTCTGTCACCTTTCTTTTGGGTTTGGGTGTAAGTTCTGGCTTGGTTCAAGGAGTTCTCTTGTGCTTGAGAATTTCAATTAGTGCTTTAGAGGAACAGAGGGTCACTGGGCCAATTCCAGCTGCGTCAGTTTCTCTCCTTTGAGCAAACATCTTTTGTACACAGGTAGCTCTTTAGTCTTGATTTCACCTGTCAAGGAAAATTGGCCTTTCCCAAAGCAACTGATTTCCTGCCCACAATTGGGCCTCTGGACACTCCCTTCAGCATTAATCTTTCCTCTTGCAGGTAAAAAGAGAAAATATGGAGAGAAAAACATGGTGGACCCCTTTTTCCCCGTCTGTGCCAGCCTGCCTCCAACCTGGTGATCGAGACCCTCACCTTTTATGTGAAAGCTCTTCCCCCCAAAAAATCATGGGATACTAGATTTGACTAATTTAACTCAACCTTGTAGCTTCTGCAATTCCATTCACCATCCTAGTTCTTAGAGGTTGTTCAAGACTTGTTAATATGCTTTGAACTGATGGGCTTTACAATCCTGGCATAGCTTCACTAACACCTGAAAGCAATGCCTAGCCAACTAACCTAGGACATCTTAAAGTAGCCCAGTGAGAGCTCTATGTTTCCTGTCCTATTTTTCTTTGAGATTAGCTCTTTACCTGCAAAAGCTAAGAAGAACTGGTGTCATGCAAGACAGGCATGTTGCTGGTACGTGGACTGTTTAATTTACTAAAGCAGGTTTAAAAAAAAAAAAAAAGATATTGCTGTCTGATTCACCAGACATTTTCATTGGAAAGCAAGCTGGGTGAGGCTGTGCTACCAGTGACTTGCTTACCACACTGCTATTCATACTTTGGAAGGACACTTGAAAAACAGTTGGAATCAGCCAGAGACCAGGACCTTCAAGAGTCTAGGGGCAAAGTCTGGGTTTGAAAAGTGAACTTGGACAGTGTAGCAAGTTACACAGGAAGATGGCAGACTTCTTCAAGAGCATGCTTCCACATTAACTTGTATTGATTCCTGCCTCCATCCCCTGTGGCCTTCTCCTTCAGAAGAAAAGTTGGGGCTTGTATTAAGATAGGACTGAAGTGAGAATTGACCCTGAATGTGCAGTTCTTCCTGGGGCTGCTTAAATTCCTTCTGCTTTCTTTATTGGAGAAATACATAGTTGAAATTCTTATCTTTCTCAAGAAGTAACGTTGCCCTTCTTAGACTGTTTTATGTTTAGCAATGACATATTATTTAGACCTTTCATTTGGTGACCCCAGCATCTGTGGTTGGAAAAACTCTTAGGAGCCATTTCAGGGATGTGTATATTACTCTCAGATAATTATACATGGATAGTCACTTTGTAAATAGTTTTCAAAGCACAAGGGTCTCTGACTTATGTGCACCCTTTATATTTTCTAGTTGTGGTTGGCAAAAAAAAGGACCACAGGCATCAATTTCTAGTTTAATAAATATTTAAGATTATTTTGAGGTTTTTGAGTGTCTGTAAACATCACCATGGAAACACATGTGAGTCAACTCTGTGGGTATTTTAAATATGATCTATATCTGAGGTGAAACCTCCAAGACCAGATAAGAAAATAAAGAATGAAAATTCAGAAAACAACCAAGTGATAGGAAAGAGTGCAGGTTCATACTTAAGCAAGAAAGGTTTCTTAGCTCCATTAAATTCCCCTTGCCTCAGTCTAATCTCTAAATGTAAGTTCATTTTTCAATCAATGTCAAAGAATGTTTGCTACTTATGGCCATCTTGCTATTGCCCAAACCGAAACAGTAGCATACCACACTGATTTGATTGTGTAGCACATTACAAGGGAGTCATTGTCCTAACACATTGTCTGGCACTAGCAGGCATTTTTCTGGTACTACAAGCAGGGGCCTCATCACCATGCTATCCTGGTATCATCTGGCAGGATGTAACATATGAACTTTAAAAAAAATGCAGTGCAAAAAGCTCAGACAGGGTTATAAGGTAGTTGAAGAGGGAGGGATGGCACAGAAACCTGCTTTTATCAACTTTAATCTGTCCTTAATCTCTTTGTGTTTTCCTTCCTTCCTTTGTTTTTTCCTCCTTTGACTCTTGTCCCCCTGTTTCATCTCCCAAAGACTTTAATGGTGGTAAGAAAAATGAATAACTTGACTAATAACTTGATATCACTATATAGAGCTGGTCATTGATGTGTGTGTGTGTGTGTGTGTGTGTGTGTGCACATATCAGTTCATCACCTACCTTAAAGCCTTTTCCTCTAATATAATAATTTGTCTTAATTCTTTGAGAATTTCTCAAATGCCTACTATGTACTTTTTTCATATTCCTCCCCATTCTTCCCCCTAACTCCTATAAGATTCTCCCTTCCAACTCCCCCTCCCTACATCAGGTCCTCTTTTAATTTGTACAGCCCATATACATGGGTGTCGGGCCGCCCAGTGGAGCATGACTGACCTGCCGGTGCTACAACTTTAAAGAAAACTGACTCTCTTCCACCCCCAGGAACAATCACATTTCAATAGCTTCCCAGCCAAGGGTGGAAATCATGAGCCCCCCCCCCACCTCAGTGATGAAATATAGACTGGTTTGACCCTGTGCTGGTTTTGTGCAAGAACTGAGGCTGTTGGGAGTTCATGAGCACATCCTACAACTCTTTTGCCCTGGTCTTCCCAGACTTCTGGCTCTTAAAATATTACTATCCCCTCTTCTAGGCTTGCCCAAGAGCCTGGGGGAAAAGCCACCCTATATCCTTAATAAGTAAGAGAAAGAAACAAACTGAAGAATAAAATCATTCAAATTCCGAGGCGCCTTCCAGAGGATGGATTTTTATGTTTCAAGATAACATAACTTTGAGATGAAAATTTGCAGAGGAATCAGTATCTTCGGGATGAGGAGGCCTTTGCAAAGTGCTAAATATATGATAACATATTTAAAATGTATGATAGCCCATTTGCTTGTATTATTCCTGGTGTCAGTTCTTCCCATAAGGAATTATTGAGAGCATACAGCGATGAGAGAATAGAAAGAAGGGGAAGAAAAGAAAGGAGAGGGACCTTAAGGTGACAGTTATGTGCAGTGTGTAACTGCCCACCCCACCTCCCAGCCTCCCCAGCATTTATTGACAAGAGAGTCAGGAAAGTGATCAGCTCTTTCCCTGTGTATTTTGTGCTTCTTTGTCTCATGCTCTACCACAGCACTGTCATTCTGGACTAAAAACTAACCAAGTAACATCAGCATCTACTGTCTCAAACCCTCCTGTGAAAAATGCAGCTGGCCTGGCCGGCCTGGGGTCAGCTCAGTCCATCACGAATTCCATGGGACCATGGGAGACACTAGCTTCCCCTTAACTTCCATCAACTGCCAAAGAAAACACTTTCTTTGCTGGGGCCCCTACTGCTTTAAGATGATAATTGAGCATCTCTTGTTAGAGTAATTGCTGCTTCCAGGAGCTTTGACTCCTGGAAAGCCCTTTCAAGGATAATGACAGGAGATGTTTTCTAAGGTTCTGAGGACTATGCCTGCCTGGAACAGAATTCTTTGGAGTTGTTATTGCACTCACAACATGACAATCTAACGATGAACTCACATTACCCCTATCTTGCATAGGAGCAAACAGCTCCGTGATTTATAAACCCTAAGTTAAATTAGGGTGTGAATTTTAAAGGCATGCCTACTTTTAACTGGCAAGTTTCAACTTTTTAATATAATCCCCCCCCCCCAGATGAAACTTTATCTAAGAGACAAATCTAAGAAATAACTAGGTAACAGAGCTGGAGAGATGGTACAGCCATTACAGACTGAGGCTCTCAACCTGAAGAATAAGAGATTATGAGACAGGAAATTCCATTTTATATTAGAGAAAGTATTACAAGGGAATAGTGTCACATAAGAGTTTCGGGTGCTGGCCACTCCTTCCATGTGCTTTCTCGGTTGCACCTCCTGCTATTAAATCATATCTCAAGGTTATGAAGTATGTGAAGAGCACATTATTGATGACTATCATCTAGGTATCCACTGTGATCAATTCTTTCATATGGTCAACAATGGACAAACCCCACAAGCCAGGTGTGCATGAGAGAGCAACATGACAAGCAGCAGTTGTATATTTGCTCAATAATGTTGTCTTTCAGTCACTGAACAGCTCAATGAAATGTCCATGCCTACAGTGTTCTTAGCAAATGAACCATGCACGCAACTTCATCCTATTTGTGTACAGTGTTGCTCACCTGAAACTGCAAGAATTTCAGAGAAAAGCAGTAGGGAAAATGAGGTGCCCCTGAGCAGGTAAAAGCTAACCTTGAGAGTTTCATCTTAAATTCCACGTAACATTGCTCTACCCTAATGCTCAGCCAAGATGGAATGCATCAAGTAGCCTGTCTTCCTTTTAGAAATCATTCCTCTCCCCCCTTCACCTTTCTTTTCTAAGTTAATTCTCTGAAACACTGTGCTCAGTACCTGACTTGAGATGACCCTGTGAGCTTCTGATTAACAAGCTGTACATTGCTTAGGTCTGATTTTTACACATAAGAAAATGTGTATGTTCTCTTTGGATAGCAAAAGGGCTCTATATTCTGTACATATCTGTATTTGATTGCTTACTATTTAATGAAAGCACACTGGTAGATGAAGAACTTTAAGACATTGTCCACCTTCATTGTATGTATGTGTATCATTCTAAGGAATAAAATTTACTGCCAGCAACACGGTGTGTCTTGTGTTTATTGACACAAAAATACTTTCTCCCTTGAGATTGGCAAAGCTATGAGATGCCGCTTATTCTCTGTGAAATCAAATCCCAGATGCAGGGAAAGCCACCAAGGCTCCATGCTCACTTGATAGAACAGAAGGAAGGTATTAGCCAAAAGATAAAGATGGAAGTGTACTTTAGCAGATGACACTATGTTTTTTCTTTTAAAAAATAATGTGATTTAGCCAAAGAGCTGATTGCTGTATCTGATAGGCACAATTCAGTTAAAGACACCTTTGTGGTACAGAGAGAGTTATGTGAAGGCATTTTCTGAAAATTTGAGTTAGATGTCTCCTAACTAAAATTTAACAGCAAGTAATGGCGGCTATTTTATAACTTAAAATACCTCCCTGGGCTTCATTTTTAAGAAGAAAAAACTCATGACCTGAAATAGAAGAATCTTGAATCGCATTTGCTGATATTTGTCAGCTTTTCTTTTACTTACTGTGGCACTGGTCCATTTCAATGTTTTCAAGTCAGAGACGTGGAAATGTATCCATTTCATCATGACCTCATCACTTTGGAGCGTAAATAGGTCACATGGCTTTTGTGGAATGTTGCACCTGTGGAATCCTGTTCATGTTCTGCAGCCACAGGTCTTGAGTCCCAAGTCTTGTCAACCTCTAATATGTATATTCTGAGCATGTAAACATAGAGTTAACTTCCATATTTCATATAAGGAAAGATATCTCTCTCTCTCTTTCTCTTAATGTGATTTCTTTTTATTGCCACAACTAACATGGTGTATACCACCTAAAACAGTACATAAAATAATCCTCAGAAATCCAAGTACAGTAGATTGCACACACGATCATTATGGTCAATGTTACAGCATTAACCATATGTTTGTAAAGGGGTATTTAGTCCATCTTGAGAAACAGAATGAAACACTGGACCAAATATTGTCTTGTTTGAATTGAATGTGTCCTTCATGCATCCAGCATGTATTCATTAAAGGTCAACACACTATAATATGCCTTGGTCTTGCTGAAGAAATGTGCATTTTTTTGTATGTCAAATAATTTCACCTATATCATGAGTAAGGTGCTGGTTTTTTTATTTATATATTTTTTAATTATTTATTTGCTTGTTTATTTATTTACTGGTTTATTTATTTATTTGCTTGTTTATTTATTTGTTTGTTTGTTTAATTATATGGGAACACAAGCATGCATCTGAAGGTTACAACTTTTGTCAGTTCTCTCTTTTAGTCACATGGGCCCTGGATATTGAACTCAGGTCATCAGGCTTGATGGCAAATGCCTTTTTGGCTGAGCCATCTTGCTGGCCCACTGCTATTTTTAAAGGCAGCATTTATTGCCTTTCTTATAAGTAGGCAAGTGAAATAATTAAGTGAGAACAAACACGGGCTGTGCCATCACTTCTTATTACCTCCCTTTGAGAGAAGAGCACCTCCACAGACTACATAGTTAGGAATCAGCGTATTCTTGTGTGTGTTTAATTCACCGACTGACACTCACTGATTAATTACTCACACTTTCACCCCAGGCCCCCCAGGCCCTCCAGGAGGCCTGAGAATAGAAGACATCAGAGCTACCTCTGTGGCACTGACTTGGAGCCGTGGTTCGGACAATCATAGCCCTATCTCAAAATACACTATCCAGACTAAGACGATTCTCTCAGATGACTGGAAAGATGCAAAGACAGGTGAGTTCATATGTCTATTTGATCTGTTCATGTTTCCATGCAATTTTTTCTTCTAATTATATTTTTCTCTCTAAGTCTTCCTGTGTCCTTCCTCTCAATCCCTCTCATGACCGCCTCATTTGCTCAGATCAATGGTCTCTTTTACTTTTATTAGTATTGTTACATACACACATATGAATATAAACTGCTGAGTTTGTTTAGTGTTGCTTTATGCACATGATTTCATGGCTGAGCATTTGTGTTGGATAACCAGTTAGGAGGCTCTCCACGGTTGAAGCTAATTCTTCCATTCCCAGCAATCATGAGTTACTTGTAGCTCTTTGTCTAGGGGTGGGACCCATGAGACTTTGCCTTTCCGTATTAGCACGTCTATTGGTATTGTCATTGTTCAGGTCTTCTTTAGGCAGCTATGCTCAGGTAACATGGGTGAAGTTTCCCAGTCATTTAGAGGAGACAGAAATTCACAGGCAGCAGACTGGTCCTCTGGCTCTTCAAAATATCTCCATACCTTCTTCTTCCATATTCCCTGAGCTTAAGGTACAGGGCTTGCATTATAGATGTATTAAAGGAGCTCAGCTCTCTATGATCAATAGCCCTCTGAATTATGACCAACTGTGCTTTTCTTGTAATAGTCTCCATTTTCTGCAAAGGGACACGTCTTTGATTCATGGTGAGAGCAATGCTTCTCAGTCGGTGTATAGGTGTAAGAGTATGTTTTAGAATGCAATTAGTATTCTTTTACATTTTACAACAAGTATATATGCAGTAAGACATTGTTTTATAGGTTATAAATATATTTATTAGTAATTCAAATGGCAAATTTTACACTGTAATTCAAAAGGCTGAGGTCAATTTTGAATGGTGTTCCTTATGAGCGGTCTACATTGTTTTTTGACTCAGAGTCCTTCACCGACCTGAGGTTGGTGAACTAGTCCTGGTTACCTGGCCAGCAATCCCCAGGGATCCTCCAAGCTGCTTCTCAAGTGCTACAATTATAAGCATGCTCCAATATGCCCACCTCTTGTTTCTTACTCTGGTTTTAGGTTTCATTTTTACATATATGAATGTTTTGCCTACATGTACGTAAGTAAGTATACCACATGTATGCTTGCTGCCATGGAGGTCAGAAACAGAGTACCGTGTCTCCTCCATGTCTCCTAGGACTGTACTTTAAAATGGTTGTGAACCATCATGTGGATGTTGTGAACCAAACCCAGACGACTTACAAGAGCAGAAAGTGCTTATAACTGCTGAGCCATCTCTTGAGCTGCATACACAGTCTCTTTTTATGTGGGTGCTGGAGACTGAATTCAGGTCCACATGCAAATCCAGCAAGGACTTTGTCAACTGAGCTACCTTCCCAGCCCTCTTCCAGTTTCTTGTCGAAACAGGAAATGTCCCCCGTGTTCATTGCCTGTGACCATATTCCTTCACTCACTCTCTGTCCCCGTGGTCACATTGCCTCCTTCTCTCTCTGAGGTTTCTCCTCTATGCCTCTTACAAAGAATTTCTCATTGATCTTTGGGTCCCACAAATAACAGCTAATTGTCTTATTAAAAAAATTCTCCAACTTAATTTCAGCCTCTTTTAAAATTTTTCTGCCAAGATCCTTTCTCCACATTAAATAGGACACAGATTCTGGATTAGACATAGACATATTCTTGGCTATCTTGTCAATACCATGGTTATAGTCAAAGAAAAGACTGGCAAATAAAGAGGCGCCATCCTGCTCAGAGTCAAAACAGCAAGCTCTGTTTCCCCTTTACTTGATGAAGATTTTGTATGGATCCATGCCTTTACTTACCATCTTTTCCTTAGCTAAAGTGAAAGCCCTTATGTAATGGGAATTGAAGCATATGTGCAGACTCTATGCAAGGGGATGCTAGTGGAGATAGTATATAAAGAGATAGCATAAAAGCAGAGATGAGGAAGCCAACATTTTAAACTTTTAAATCAGAAAGGCAAACACATATGTTCAGTCTTTTCAACAAAGCTATGACAAGACAATGGGACAATGACAAAAGTCGTGTTTAAAAGGGAAAGACATAGGCAAGATGAAGCCTGAGCCAGGCCTAAGACAAGTAAGACAGCCAAGGCGAAAGCAGACACTAGACAGCACCTCCTCAAAGACTGTGTGTTTATGATTTGCATACGAGTCACAGGCAAGCCTAAAGAATCAAATTCTCCAACTACTATGCAAGTATGTACATGCACTTGTGTGTAGGCTAATCATTAAAAACATGTAGAAATGTTTGAAACAAACTTAAACTAAGATATGGACCTCTCTGGGTTGTACCCTTTTATCATATCTCACTTAAATAGGCAAGCTAAGATCCTATCTTAAGGATAATTTACTATCTGTCATGAGTAGGCTGAAGGCTGAGAACTTATTATAGCACATATAAGCCTAGCTCCAGATGATACAAGTTTATAAAACCTGTAAACTATTCAGTGGTATTTTTAATTTGAGCAGAAACTCATTTGCTGCCCAAGGACCATACTAGTTCACCCAATGTTCGCCTTAGAAAATCATCCTAAGCTTCTGCTCCAAGAAAATGGCTTTTTACTAGAAAAGTGTAGCCCATGGGTTAGCAGCAAGGGTGGAGACAGGGTTCTAGCCCCCCAAAACAGGCTTTCTAGACAGGTAGATTGTACGCCTTGCACCCACATGCCTTCACACACATGTGTGTATTCACACACACACAGACACACACACACATGCCAATCTTTCTAGTTTGTTATCAATGATCCCTCACTTACTATCTTCCAGTCACCATTTGTCATTGCTAGATTTTTGTCTTAATGTCAACCCAGAATACACGTGCCAACCCTCTAAGAGAGTGAAAATGGCCAGGTTTAGTCAACTACTAATCTCTACTTCATGTTAATTTTATTTAGATCCCCCAATCATTGAAGGAAACATGGAATCAGCAAAAGCAGTGGATTTGATCCCATGGATGGAGTATGAATTTCGAGTGGTGGCGACCAATACTTTAGGAACTGGGGAGCCAAGCATACCCTCAAACAGGATCAAAACAGACGGTGCTGGTACGTGCAAGAACCTGAAATTTCCATAAGGTTACAATACACTATCACTTTAACATGTGCCAGAATGCATTTGGAAATATTCTCTGCAATCAGTGGCTCATCTAGAAATGTGTGTGTAGCCAAAAACAACAAAAAGAAAATATTAATGCATCTACTATGTGAATCATATAAAAATCTATATATTTTATCCATGTTGGGTTTTGCTATACACATTTTTTAAAATTTATAGATTTTTATATAATTAATGTAGGCAGTATATTTTCTCAGCATATTACACCAGAGACTATGCAAATAACATTTGTATGTAGAATCTGGAGCCTTTAGTGTAAATTGTGGATCTTAACAAGAGAGACAGGATTAAAAAGGTTTAGTGATTTGGAGGCTTCTCTACTTCAGTGTCTCACAGAGGCATTTACAGCTGAATACGCATGTGATTGGCACATGTAGGCATAGGGTAGGGAGCAGAAGAGTCTGGAAACAAAAGAGGTAATTAAGGTTCATGGAATTATGGTACTGCGAAATCACCACAGAAGACTCGGCATATGTTCTCTTAACTCCAGGTGTCATCCTAGCTATGTTCTAAGAACAGATCAACCAGTTATGATAACAGGTATTTTCTGCAAATACCAATCCCATTTAGATAGCCTCTATTTTAAGAAATATTTCACTCTTTTTTTACCCCATGTTTCCAAAGCAAAATGTTGTTCTGATTCTAATGATATTTTTTCTATTTTTTATGCCCTGTCTATCAAAAAACGTTTTTTTTCTGACTCTCTGAGTTCATTTATTTTGACATTCCATGCCAAAAATCAGAGTTTTATTTGAGTTAAATGTTTTAAAAAGATTATTGGCTACCATTCAAATTCTGCTGTGGTCTCTTAATGTCACCTTTTCACCTACCCATATTTTTGGCTGCCCCAGTTCCTTGGCCCAATTCCCAAATAGAACTATAAGTTCAAGTGTCATGAGGCCTGCCATTAGTGAGCTACTGTCTATAGGTCTATATGGTGTTAATGTCATGTGGACTAACATCAATAAAGTTTACAGATCTATGCAGCTTTATGCAGCTTGTCAAATAAACATAATAGTGGCAAAAGGAAGAAAATTAGATTAAAATCCTTGGCTTGTTTTGGAAATGCTATCCCAATGCTTATTAATCATTTAAAGACTTTCAGATAGTTGCCTTAATCTGAGGTCCATACTCATAAGATCAAATGTTGAAATCTGGATGTGTGGGGTTCATCTTCCAGTTAACTGAGCTATCTATTCAAGACAGCTTTTCAAGCATAACTCTGAACACACATCTACTTTGTAAACTTGGATTAGAGTCCTAATTGAAGCCTGAATTTCTTTCTTAATTATGAAGGTATAGTCACCAGAATTTTTTATTTTAATATATTCCCCTACAAATGACCCAAAACATAATATTTTCTTTACAACACACACACACACACACACACACACACACACACACACACACACACACACACACAAAGTCATTAGGAGAAAGAAGTAATCCAAATGGAAACTCTATGAGACAGCAACCACATAGCCAGGTCTTAGGTTTGTTTATCTATTGCTATCTCAGATGTCACCTATGTTGCAATGGTGGCTTCTGTGTGATGACTAAATGGATTTACCCCTTCTTGAGAAACAAAGAAAAACAAATGGAGCATGACTGGCGGTTTTGACCACAGCGTTTCAAACAAGAAATCAAAGTTGATTTGTTTAAATAAACATTTATTTCAGAATAAAATTTCAGGGAAATCTCAAGTGTTTAAGTTGGGTTATGTAAATATTTTAGCCAAAACATTATACCATACCTGTCTCAAGTTTGGACCAATTTTTCTCATTGAGTTGAATTAAATTTCTATGGTGTGAAGTGTCTTTTCTGAATACCAGTTTTCTTAGTGAATATTGTTCACGGAAGACAGTCTTTGGTAGTGTTCATCCATAGGACCTTTGTCTTTCTTATACACTTTGTTACAAATGGAGTTTTTATTTCTTTCTTTTTTTTTTTTTTTATCTCAGATGATATTGTTTAAAGGGGCTCGCTATCTAGATGCAATTACTGTGAGGTCTATCTTAAGTAGTTTTTAAATATTATAGTAGTAGTGATGATTTTTTTTTTTAAATCTTGGAAATCTTGGTTTTAATTATTGTATATTGGAATCTATAAAAAATAGTTTATATGCAATACCACATATAGAAGTAATGTGCTTAACACTTCAGTCTGCACATAGTTAGAGGGTTCTCGATCTTAGTGCCCTACCCTACATACTTAATTAACTTGTGAACAAATAAATTTCAGCACCCTGCAATACTTACCAATCCATCAGCAGAATGGATTCTTTACAGTCTTTCATTAACTAGCTTGAACCGCTGCCACTGTTCCCTGTGTGTTCTCGGATATACTGCTAGCTCTAGCTGGAATGTTTCACAGAATCCCCACAGCAACATTGCTGAATTAGCACTGTTACTGTTGATAGTTCCGTCAATGCCGCATTTTTACATAGCCTAGCTTGTTCTTGACCCTGAGACCCCTACCTCAACCTCCTGAGTCCTACAATTGTAGGCTTGTGCCACCACGCCCTGGTTGGTCATCATTCTACACTTTACAGATCAGCAGGTTAATCTTATATCTGGCCAATGGGATACAGAGTTCAAATTCAGATTGTTCGCGTGCACACCCCTGTTCTGCAGACCGTGTTTAGTTCCAAGCTGCAAGCCATTGGTCTGTTGAAACCCCAGAACCATCACATTATCGCGTTGGAGCTCTGTGACTCAGGACACATCTTTCACCTTTACTTAATAGGAAGACCTCAGAGAACAATTGAGTGCATTCTTTGAATCCAACCAAGGGTATGATAGATGCTTCCATATGAAGAAATAGAACATCTATTTGTAACTCCTTTTAAAAAACAATATTCTGACAGAAAGAAAATGATAACCAAGGCATCCTTTATTACATATCATCATAGGTCTCATCCCCATATCAATGGTTCTGCAGGTGAAGGCAAGTTGATTCTAGCAGCTTTTGTATGTCTTTGTCAGCTCCATTTAAGGAGGAAAAATATATCACAAACAAGAATGGCATGCAAAGCATAATGCCTTTGTTTTACAACTAAGGAAGCTATTCTGCTCCTGTAGTTTCATTTTCTCTGTTTTATGTTTTTTCTTCTATCTTTCTTTTTCAAAAATGTGTTTAATAGGAAGAAAAACATATCAGTAACATTAGTAGTGTAGTATATGAAAATGTATTAGCCGGGCAGTGGTGGCGCATGCCTTTAATCCCAGCACTTGGGAGGCAGAGGCAGGCAGATTTCTGAGTTTGAGGCTAGCCTGGTCTACAGAGTGAGTTTCAGGACAGCCAGAGCTATACAGAAAAACCATGTCTCAAAAAAAAACAAAAAAAAAAGTATTGTCATTATTTTTTTGCATGAAAACAGCTTTAGCAAATGCACTAGAATGATATTTGCCTAAACATAAGATAACAGTTGAATTCTTTAATCCTTTCACTTCTTCTTTTTTTTTTTTTAAATAAGTGCAATGAGATCTTCAAAAAGATTTCACTGGGCAGCATGACTTCTGTTTAAAAATTTAATTTCTGCCAAACTAAATGTCCTCACGTGACCTGAGTTACTTTTTGCAATGATTGCAATGAGCGAGAGGCAGAGTTATACTACAGCCTCTTCATATTTATAAATAGTGAACGAATTTGTAGTCCTGCTGGATGAGATGTCCTGGATTCCACATCCCTTTTTATTCTCCAATAGGAGAACATCTATTTAAAATAGGAGCCATGTCAGAAGCCTTGGCATTGTGCTCTACCACCAGGCCAGGGTCTCGTGACTTACAAACACTGTATAGTCCATTTGATTGAAACATTAGCACCTCCGAATTACGTTCAATGATATAATTACATTGGAATCTCAAAAATAAGAGAATTTATTCATTCAAAGTAGAACACTGGTGTTTGTCTAGATGTATTTCCCTGAGACTAGGCATTCATGGAAAGGCTTCCTGCTTGAGCAGGAATGAGCCTACATAAATGCCGACTGCTCTGTTCTCTGATTCAACTAAACGTATTTTAAATCTCACTCTTTCCTTTTATAGACTGATACATGCAATTATTTTGAGTCATTTGTTTTAAAATCATAATGAAATTTTGATGCAAAGTGAAATTATTACAATGACTATACATGAAAAAGCACTAGTTCTCAAAAAATAACTTGTCACAGTATTTTCTATCAAAATTGAACTTTAGAAAATATATGATTTCCATATTCTGATTTTTTATGCACCAGTTCTTACATTGTCAAATACAGTCCAAAAAGCTGTTTACTGGCAGATCATTTAAAAACTAAAACATACAAAGGAAATTGAAAGCATTAGGTTATTTTATTGGAAAGAATAATCATAATATTGAGTTGATTTCCAAGCTATTTTGGATGTATAAGCTGAAACTCACAGGCCCTTTTGAAAATAGAAGCAAATCAGGGTGCATCCAAAATGCTGGCAAAGGAATGATTTAGAACTCCTTACTTTAAAATTAAATATTGTTTAGTTACTATTAATAATTTATAATATTTAAGTGTTAGTTCAAATTTATTTTGGTAATTTATGACTTAAAGAACACCATGTTTCTTTCATGCTAAATGTCTGGAGCCCAAAGTGAAAAGTACCTGCTAATGTTTGCCTACCTGTATTTTCCTGAGACTAGGAAGTCATTGGAAGGCTTCTTGCTTGAACAGGGATGACCCTATATAGAATGCCAGCTGCTCTGTTCTCTGGTTCAATTTAAATACATGATGCATCAAATTCCCTGTGTGGAAAATTGCTTCTATCCTGCTGAAGATAAAAATAATAAGTCAACAATATAGGCAAAACTACAAAATATTCTATTAAGAGACACACTTCAGTTACCTTACCTCTATGGTGTTCTTGTCCTGAGTTAAACAGGCAGAATAAACATTTTTTGAAAAGAAAAATCAGTCTTGAAATTCTTACTTGAAGCATGTTAGAAACTACTTTAGTTATCATAAAATAGAAGATATTTGCCATAATAGAGACATAGTCTGATTTAAACCATTATAACTTAAAAGGTTTTCACTGGTTATCATGGGAAGCATTACAAAGAAATGACTTGGGAAATACACTTCTATCAAGAAGAGGAATATTTGATTCAACACATTTTATTAACAGTTTAGTTAAGGCTACTTTGACATTATTTCTCCATGACCACTTTATTTACATTTAGGCCAATACAATATGTGATTTATTGATTTTAGAAAGAGGTATTTGTTAATTTGTCCATAGCAAACAGAATTATAAATTTAAAGTATTGATTTCATGACAAAGTATGTTTATAATTTATGATTGATTAAATAGCCTGGACTGTAAATATATATAATACATATATATATATATATATATATATATATATATATATATATACACATATACATATATATATAATCAATGTATATTATAGTATGTATAATATAATATAATATATAGTATATATTAAAACATATTATATATAATATAACTAAGGAGATACAATTAACCTTTAACACACTTGTGAGTTCTGTTTCACCTTCTAGTACACATATGGTGCCAGGTGATTAGTAAATTTGTCTCTCAGGCTTCATATTAATCCCTTTAATGAAGAAAGGGGACCACATAGCTTGGAGGCCAGAAGGAGGATCATGCAAGTTTTGTTTCTGTGATGCTAAAGTATGTCTTTCATCAAGGAATTTGTATGGCTGACATAGAAGTTTTAAAATATGTTTCTTAGAGTCACAGTCCTTTGTTAGACTCTGATGTCCCCTGTGTGTCACCTTGCTAGGCACCTTTTGAGAGAGGTGTGGCTAGGTCCAGTCTTAGGGACTCCTGGAAGTACTAGGAATCTGCCTCATCTGATTAGTGTGTCAACAGAGTTGGGATCACAGCACATATGAAGCCAACGACTTTGTCTGGGAAAGTGTATGTTTCTTGTGGAGCGCCAGCCTTGGCCCAGGCTGCTGCAAGCTCAGGGACAGACATCTTGAGTTGGAAGCCAAATCCATTTATTTAGCAAGACACAGTGCCCTACCTTGGAGGGCATTCAAGGAGAAAGCAAAACCAAAAAAAGCACCAGGCTGGGCAGCCCAAAAGCAATTTGGGTTTTAAAAGAGTGAGAAAATTTGACTTCTGGGGTTTAAAAAGGAAACAAATGGTGGATTGTTAAAATGTGATTATGAGGTCAAGTATAAGCCAGCTGTGTGAGTTCCTCCATGCACATTTATGTGTGAGGTTTTCTATGCACATCTGTGCATGAGCTGGTCCATGTATATCTGTGTGTGAGTTCTTCCATGCACATCTATGTGAGTTCGTCTATCTTTATGTGAGCTGTTCTATGTACATCTGTGTGTAAGGTTTTTCTATGTACATCTGTGTGTAAGCTGTTTCATGCACACATCTGTGTATAAGTTCTTCCATGCACATCTCTGTGTGAGTTCCTCCATGCACATCTGTGTGACCGCTTGCCTGCACATCTGTATGTAAGTTCTTCCATGCACAGCTTTGTGTGAGGTTTTCTATGCACATCTGTGTGTGAGTTCTTCCATGCACATCTATGTGTGAGTTGCCCCCATGCATATCTGTGTGAGTTCCTCCATGCACATCTGTGTGAGCTCTTTCCTGCACATCTGTATGTGAGTTCTTCCATGCACATCTGTGTGTGAGTTCTTCCATGCGCAACTGTGTGAGCTCTTCCTTGCACATCTGTGTGTAAGCTGCCCCATGCACATCTGTGTGAGTTCTTCCATGCACATCTGTGTGTGAGCTCTTCCATGCACATCTGTGTGTGAGTTCTTCCATGTACATCAGTGATAGAAGTATGCTAGCCTGGGAGTTAGGGGAGAATACATAAAGGACAGTTCTCTAGTATAGAAACTATAGGGTGTAATCTCCAAAAGACACAGTGAGCCAAGGTTGATATGAGAGGACTGATGTATACACATCTGCTAGTGCGGTGTAGGGGCCTCTGCTGCAGCAGCTGGCTTTGCTCTGTAGATGAAAACCTCATGGTTTCTATGTTAAAAAAGAACTTCATTATCAGAAAAGAAAAACATTCATAGCTTTTTGTAAATTTACTTGTTTCAGCACCAAATGTGGCTCCCTCAGATGTAGGCGGTGGGGGCGGAACCAACAGAGAGCTGACAATAACGTGGGCGGTAAGTATTAGCAAACTTCATGGAGGAGATGTACTGCCTAATTTTAATTGCAGACCCATTCATTTATTAAAAGAAATTGAAAATAAAAAATATCCAACCCATGCAAAAAGAATAATTACTTTTTTTCCCCTAATGGCACAGCAGATGTCATCTGTCTTACTGTGCTAAGCAAGAAGTTTCTGTGACAGGGTACTGGCTGCCTGGGGATGTGTTGGCCTAGAAGAATAAGCAAGGAGCCATTTGCTTCTGCAGGGATGGCAAGCATGTGCTTTCTACTAGCCGATCATAAGTTATATAACCTTTTGCCTCAATATTTATACACTAAAGAGTAGATCCACAAATAACATCAAATCCACTTCTAAACACAACATGGTATTTCCCTCAAGCCTTACTTCAGCCTTTGCTATAAGCCAACTTAATCTGTTAGAATAGTCACCCAAAGGGCTTGACATTAAGGGGAAAACTTTTTATTCGGTTTTCATGACTGAAAGGAAAATCCTGTCAGACTCTAGGTTTTCAAAGCAGGAGCTACGGGGGCAGGGAAAATGACTACAATAACTGTCTGAGTACGACTTCCGGCACCTGTGCAGACAGGCTCTGCTCAGCCCACTCATTCTTTATTTTTAGTATTTGATGTTGAAGAGAATAAAGGGTCACAACAAGATGCTGAAGATGGCAGGAAAATCACCAGACTTTATCTGTACTCCTTGCATGAATTAAACCGACCTACCCAAGAATCGGGCAGTTAATAGAAAGTGACTTGACTCTGCTATATGGCCATTTAAATCAAATCTTCAAGTGAGAGACGGAGAAAATGGTTTTTTGCTAGTGTGAAAATGTGTGTGAAAATGTAGCGTTGGGGCAGTCACTCCAGCCCCTGCCACTGTGTCTTCTGCTTTGAAAACCTTGGGTCTGACATAGGATTTTCCTTTCAGTCATAAAAAGTGAATGAAAAGTTTGCCTCTTAGTGTCAAAGGCCTTTGCGTGACTACTGTAACAGATTAAAATGAATTACAGTAGTGGCTGAATGAAGTACGGCTTGATACCGTGTGTGTGTGTGTGTGTGTGTGTGTGTGTGTGTGTGTGTGTTTGAATGTGTGTGTGTGTGTGTGTGTTGTTATCCCAAAGTACAAACATCACAAAAATTAGACGTTCAGACGGGCAAATAGAAGATATTAGAGATACCTTTAACTCAGGATTGTCAGTTCCTGCACAAACCTTGAAAATGATGCATGTCTTCCAAAGACACCCTGAGCAAGTTCCAGGAAATGAAGCATTGGTGCAATGCTCAGGAAGCAGGTACCAGAGCCACCTCTTACATGCAGGAGTGACACCACTCTTTCCCCCAGGCATCTGCACTGCTACTCCTCCTGAAAATGTCTTTCTGATGACAACCTAGATATTCTAGAGTCTGGATTCATACTATGGCCTTTGGCTTCTGTAATCCAGCCAGCTATCTTGTGTCTTTTCAGTCCCGTTCTAGGTACTGAGAATGAAAAGGAAAGAAAATTCATAAAACTCCTGCTCTTGTACAACTCAGTATTCAGGAGTTGAGGAGCAGTAGATAATGAGATAAATGTGTGGAACTATCATGACATCTTGCAAGAGAAAGGAAGAGGAAGTGGGGAGATGGCACATGGCGTACGGCAGGTTCTTGGAATGGCAGATTCCATGGGCTGAGAAAATGCTGTACCAGAGCTAATACCTCTTCTATAGTAGAAGGAGGAATTAACAGGGAGTAGATGCCATGGCGGTCGGGGGCAAATGGAAGTTCCATGATCAGCAAGGATACCACTCCAGGAATGGCATCATCTCCTGGATGAATATTCTTCTGTGCTCTGGCATCTTCATCTATCTCTAATTTATTAAATAAGTGTCCTTTTACCAAGAGCATGCTTCCTTCCCTGTGTGACTGTGTTCTTGTAAGACTCTTCCACTTAACTGTATGATAAAGCTATTCTTTATTTGAATTTCCATTTAGCCTTTGTCGAGAGAGTACCATTACGGTAACAATTTTGGTTACATAGTGGCATTTAAGCCATTTGACGGAGAAGAGTGGAAGAAAGTGACCGTTACTAACCCAGATACTGGCCGATATGTCCACAAAGATGAAACCATGACCCCTTCCACCGCGTTTCAAGTCAAAGTGAAGGCATTCAACAATAAAGGAGATGGGCCCTACAGCCTCATAGCTGTTATCAACTCTGCACAAGACGGTAGGTGAATGAGAGACATGGCTGGCATCAGGAGGAAAACTATATTTGCTAGTAGGATTTAGTTTGTTGTCTTCCATACCTTGTCTAATAAGATCTTTTCATGTTGTCATGTGTTCAGGAAGCAAGTATTCCCTGAAGCCAGTTTTAAATGTTATCCATTCCATGTAAATAGCAGAAATCCTGCTAAGAAATTTTAAGCCATATTCATCTTTCTTATTCTGTCTTTATGAATTAGGAAATGCTCTTAAAACCATTGACTGATGATAATCAGTCACAGTGTGGTGATTATAATTTTGAGGCCTAAATTCTCCATACTTGAGTAACTTCATGGAGTCTATGTTTTGCTGTGTGTTTTTAAAAATATTTTATCAATGTGTTTATGTGGATATTATGCCTATATATATATATGTTTAAACACCATGTTTGTCCAGCACCTGTAGACGATTTCAGATCCCCTGGAAATAAAGTTATAGATGGATGTGAGCCATGCTGTGGGAGTCGACCCTGGGCCCCCTGGAAGGCCAAGGAATGCTCATGATCACTGAGCCATTTATTCATCCTATAAACATATACAGTCTCAACCTCAACTACTAGATAAAGGTCTCTGGATGGATTATTTAAGAATCCTAAAGATTATATACATACAAATGCCATTAAAAATCAGCAGTTATAGTTATAATTATATAGTTCAATGACAATTAAAATTCAAAAACAGCAATTAAAGAAATAGAAACCGTGAATTTGAAAGAGAGCACGGAGGAGGTTACCTGAAAGGGGCTGAGGGAGGAAGGAAAAGGAAAATGAGATGTTTGTAAAATTGCTTGGGATGTTAATGCAACATTTGTCTAATGTCAGAACTTAAGTACATTTGCTATTACAATTAAATATTGAAGTAAGTGTGTGTGTGTGTGTGTGTGTGTGTGTGTCCCCTGTACCTGAGTATGGCTGTATGGACATATAGTGTGTACATGTGGAGGTCATGGGGAACCTTCAGGTATTGTTCCTTGGGCAACATCCACCTTGAATTTTGGGTTGTTTTGTTGTTGTTGTTACTTTGAGGCAGGGTCTCTCCATGCTCTCTGAACACTATGAGGAGGCTGGGCTGACTGACCGAGGAGCCTTAGGGATCTACCTGCTTCTGCCTCCCAGCTCAGAAGCAGCAAGTGCAAGTGTGCACCACAAAATCCAGTGGTTTGCCTTTCTCCATGGAGTCTGGGGATCAATTTTGCTTCTCATGCTTGCAGGGCGAGCACTTTACCAACTGAGCTATCTCACCCAGTCAGTTTTTATTTTTTCCTTCAAAATAAAATTTAAAAAAAAGTGTCTTGTAGGCAAGTTGAAAATAGGGAAGCAGTATGAAATTTTCTCGAAAATGTAAATGTAAACAGGGTACAGTTTTAGATTAAACCCAGTTAGATTGTTTTCTGTGGTTTTCCACTTACACTGCTTATTTATACATTTATAAATTATAAATTTAAGGGAGGGCTGGAAAGATGATTCAGTTTCCAAAATACTTACTGTGCAAGCATGAAGATCTTAAATGGGCTTCCTAGCACATAGACAAAGCAAAGAGCTATAGTGTGTCCGTGATCTCAGTGCTGGGAGATGGAGACAGTAGGATTGGCGTTGATTACTACCCAGCCAGGCTAGCTAGGTCCACTGATCCTGTCTGAAAATAAGAAGGCAGAGAAGCAGTTGTGGATGGTATCTGAGGATAGTCTTCTCACCTCCACATGCACACATGCATGTGCATATATGCACCTGTACACCCAACACAAAAGGTATGATAGGGTCATGGAGATGGTTTTCCTGGCCAAGGACTTTCTGGAAGGACTAGAGTTCAGATTCTCCAGCATACATGTGAAGAAAATATCCATTAGGGACTTCTGTTTATAATTCCAATGCTAAGAGAGAGTTTGATGGCCAGCAACTTCTGTCCAATTAATGATGCTCATGCTTACTAAGGGACCCTGTCCCTAAAATAAGGTTGAAAAATACAGACAAAGACATATGTCATTGACCTGTGACCTCTAAACAGAGAGAGAGACAGAGAGAGGGAGGGAGGGAAGGAGGGGAAAGAGAGAGAGAGAGAGAGAGAGAGAGAGAGAGAGAGAGAGAGAGAAGACGAGAAGACAAGAGAAAAGAATTTTATTATGGCTCCTTCCTTATTAGGATGTACTTTGTCCATAATTGATAGATAAAAAAAATAATAAATGAAGATTTCATGCCTTTTGTCCTGTCTACAAGTACTTCTGTCTACAAGTACAAATACTTATGGCTAGGTTTCTTTTGGTATGTGCCGAGTAACACTACAGAAATAAATTCAAAAACTAAAATATTATAAGGTTCTCTGCTATCAACTTAGAGAAAAAAAAAATCAATATTCTGGCCACTCTGCTTTGCATGTTTCGTTGTTGTTTTGAGAAAAGGTCTCATTTACTATGTAACCCAACCTGGCTTCAAACTCACAGCAATCCTTCTGCCTCAGCCTTCTGAAAAAGCCATTGTGTACCACCAGCCTGGCCATATATTACTCCAAAATAGATGTAGAGCTGTCTCTTAGAAGTCAATAATAATTTTAACATATATTTCTTATTACTTTCCATCTTTCTTAAAATTGTAATGTGCTTCAAATGGTTGTGCTCTCTTTTAAAATAAGCATGTTACTCTACATATGAAATATTATTTTTAAGGCACAGACATAAAAAGTAATCATCTGAGTAATTTATCTCAACTAAATAAACTAAATACCTCCAGAGAATAAAAGGTAAAAACCATTTGAATTTAAATTCATACAATGATCACTCCTAGAGTTATATCTTACTGCCTTTGTGTTTCATCAGCTTGGGGTTAAAGCAAGGCTTCATCTCACAGAGAAAATCCCAGTTAGAATTATTTCAATTATCTCTTCACCCAGGATCAATTTTGTTTTGACTGCTCTGTTTGTTACTCAAGTCAGATTTTAGGCAAAGACCATGCTTTTTATCCACTGAGTTAGAGTTAGGGTTGTTCTTTTCTTTTTTTCTTTTTTTTTTTTTTTAATCATTTTTACAGTCCAGTCTTTGTCTCCCTCCTGGTCTGCCCTGACTATTCTACATCCCATACTCCCCGCCATGTCTTCAAAGGATGTCCCCAGCCCCCAACATCCCACACCCACCCCACCAGACCTCCCCATTCCCTGGGGCTTCAAGTCTCTTGAGGGTTAGGTGCATCTTCTCACACTGAGTCAAGACCCGGCAGTCCTCTGCTGTATATGTGTTGAGGGCCTCATACAAGTTGGTGCATGTTGCCTGGTTGGTGGCTCAGTGTCTGAGCAAACTCAGGGGTCCAGGTTAGCTGAGACTGCTGGTCTCCTATAGGGTTGCCCTCCTCCTCAACTTCTTCCAGCCTTTACCTAATTCAACCACGGGGGTTCACCAGCTTCTGTCCATTGGTTGGGTGTAAATATCTGCATCTGACTCTTTCAGCCCTTTTGGAGGGCAGCCATACTAGGCTCCTGTTTGTAAGCACACCATAGAATCAGTAATAGTGTCAGGTGATAGGGCCTCTCTCATTGAGCTGGATCCCAATTTGGGCCTGTCACTGGACCTCCTTTCTCTCAGGCTCTTCTCCATTTTTGACCCTTCAGTTCTTTCAGACAGGAACAATTCTGGGTCAGAGCTTTTGACTGTGGGATGGCACATTCCTTCACATGAGAATTCTTTCTTGAAGACTTCACATGTCTCATAAATCTTCTGCAACTTGTGTAAGTTCCCAGTCTTTCTTGTGCAAAAATGTCAGTCATGAGGCTTGTTCACCTTTCCTGAAAGAAGTAGTTACTCACATATGGGACATTCTGTAGCATTAAATATGATTATGTCTTTGTAATGAAAAACAATAAAAGTTGATCAGCCTTCATTCAAGGTTTCTGTGCCTCTTTGTGTGAATTTCACAAAGGGTGTAATTTGTTTCTGTCCCTTAGCAAATGAGGCCTTTGATACATATTTGATTTGATGCCCATTTGGAAGATTAGGCATGGAAAAGCTCTCCACAGTCCAAAAAAAAACAAAAATGGGGATGTCACAACTTGTCTCAGGGATCTTGAACTGCTTTTTAATTTTAGCTTGAACATGATAGGAAGATTTTATTAATAGTTCTCTGTATCTTTGATTCATATAAATAGCAATAAGAAAATTAGTTTCCATGTGATTTTCTATGCTAAATATTAATTTCCCCATTTTTGACAAGTAAAACTTTTGAACTTATGTAATTAAATGAATTTGTATCAAAAGACTATATGGAAAGTATTAGTTGTGAGTGTTTCTAAAAGTATAGTACCTGCTTATGGACATCTCTGAGAGCTCTAAAGTTTCCTGTTTTATGAAAGTGTGTGTATGTGTGTATGTATGTGTGTGCATATGTGGAGATATGTGTGAGTGTGTGTGAGTGTGTGTTTGTGTGCCCATGTTTTTGTGTGTATGTACATGTATGTATGCATGTATATATGTGATATGTGCATGTATACATGAGTATGTGATATGTTTATGTACATGTGATATGTCTGTGTGGTATGTCTATGTATGTGCATAACTGTGTGTATGTGTCTGTATATGTGTGTGCATGTTCACGTGTGATACGTATGTATGTGTATGCATATACATGTGTGTGCATGTGTCAATGTCTATGTATATGGATGCACATGTTCAAATATCTTCAGTGATCACATTTGAAAACAACAAAGATATAGGAAGATTATTATACTTATTTGAAAGATGTTTATTTATAATTCTATCCATTTACATACAAAAGACTTTGAGTTTTTTCTAAACTTCAAGAACTTTATTTGAAATTTTATCTAAACTTCTGTCTTTAAAAACTAACATCTTCATTCAATTTTAGCTCCCAGTGAAGCCCCCACAGAAGTAGGGGTCAAAGTGTTATCATCCTCTGAGATATCTGTCCATTGGAAGCATGTGTTAGAGAAAATTGTGGAAAGCTATCAGGTGAGCTGTTTGTTTGTTTTTTTAAAGTGTATTTATTCACACATATGTAGGCATACATTTTTTTAATAATATGGCTAATCTTTCAATGTCTGGTGTCCCGGTGGCTAGTTTGGTATTGAATACCCTATTCCTTCTAAACAATGGTTTGGGTATCTATATGCGGTTTGTAAGGAGTAAGAAAGATTACCTCAATCTGATCATTATGTACCATATCTATGTATTCAATGAACACCATGTACATAAGAAACACAGAACAATACTGTCTCTTATTTAAAGACTGAATAACACAAAGGTTCCTACCCGACTTATCTAGGAGGAACATAAGGAGACCTGTGTATACATAATGATTAGATAAAAATAGATATTATTACTCATCCTGTCTCCCTTGCTTCAGGCCAAACCTGTTACTTCCAAATGGTGTGCAAGTGCTCTTCCATTGAGCCACACCCTGAATCTATTATAGTCATGTTTTGGTAACCTATATTTATATTACTTTAAGTTAGTCTCATAAAATGCTGGTATCAGCATTTTAGGATAAATATTATCTCTCACTATCTCCCTTAGTGCGTTGACAGTCTAGGAAGGATGCAGACCAATAAATGAGACAATTTCATGATTATTCAATTAATACTATTATAAGTTAATAGTAGACAAGGATCCTTTGGGATTTTTTAGAAACGAATAGAGGAACAGATGGCTGCCATGGCCTTAAGACTAAGAAGAATTTAGGGTACATTGTTCTAGAGTTTACAGGTCAATTTATGAAACTAGGGAGACGGCCCAACTAGTAAAGTGTTTTCCTGTTAAGCATCAAGGTCTGAGGTTTATCCTAAGAACCAGTGTGATGAGATAACCAGGAATAGTGGAGTGCATATATTATCCCAGAGCTGGGCAAACAGAGACAGTGGAATCCAGGAGCCTCACTTTCCAGCATACTTAGTCGATTTGGCAAGCTTGAAGCCAATAAAAATGATACAGGTGGACCACTTACGAAGAAAGGTTATCCTCACACATCTACATATATGTGCACATGTGCCACCCCCACAAACGCACCTGTATGTACATAATTATACACATGCAAAAATAAATATATTATCTATAAATAAACTGGGAATCTCTTATGTATGTTGTACTTCCTTTACTGATGGAGATAATCTATTCCTGATTCATCTCCCTTTTCCAGTGAACGTTCTGGTGAATGATGCAAAGTGTTACATTTGTTTTGATTGACACTGTAGGTTGTTTCCCTTACAATGAACAGTTTTCTCATGAGTCAATTTAATATTTTACACACACAAGCTTGGCCTAAAGATCAAGAAGCCCGGATCTATCTCCTCTATTTGGAAATGAATTCTAACTTCAGAGTTAGTTTAGATGAAAGTGATGATGTCACATTCTTTTAAAATGTTTATTATATTCTTTGACAGTTTCAAGTTGGGAACATTTTTATCCCCATTATCTTCTCTCATAGATACCCCCTGGCACCTTGATCTCTTTTTTATTCTTTCACACCGAATTTAATGAAGCTTGTTAACATGAGATTGAGTAGTGGGTGGGAGTGTGTTTACTAGAACATGGGAACCTTACTATTGGCCCAGCACTGAGGAACTTAAGTGTCCTTTTCAGTACCAAACCACTCACAGACTTTGTGAGATATGGGGACCCCTTTCCCATAGGATAATGACATACTTTGCATGCATATATCTACTTTTGCACACTTTATGACTTATTAAAACATAAGTCATGAGTAAATATGTATTTAAGAAGAGTCTTACTATGCAAGGAAGCTATCTGCACTAATTGTGAAATGTTAACTTTACATTTAACAAGCCATACAAGAAGCATCTTAAAACAAAGACACTAGGGACTCCTTTAAATGTTCTTTCTGCTCTCAAGTTACAAGGTCATTGCCTCTCTTGAATTTAAGTTTTAATAAAAACTGGTTTTCCTTTGAGAATTGGATAAACAAAAAAACTCTATCTCTTAGGATACAATTTCAAAGATTAAACTTTAAAAAAGCTCTATCTCTTAGGATAGTTTCAAAGATTAAATTAAGGGAAGTGCAGTTATATCTTTTGGCTTGACTAAATGTCACATGGGATTTTGAGTCAGAAAATGGGTGTGATTATTCCTCATTCTCTTACATGCATTTTATAGAAACCTTATATTGTTTTAGTCTATGTCTCAGGGTTACTATTGCTGTGATGAAACACCACAACTAAAAACAAGTTGAGTTTATTTTGCTTATGATTCTGCAATCACTGAAGGCAGTCAAGGCAGGAATACAAACAGGACAGGAACCTAGAAGCAGGAGCTGAAAAAGAAGAAGTCATGGACAGGTGCTGCTTACTGTCTTGCACCCCATGCTTCACTCAGCCTGCTTTCTTAGAGAACCCAGGACCACTAGTCCAGGGATGGCACTACCCACCCTAGGTTGAACCATCCTTCATCAATCACTAGTTAACAAAATACCCTATTGGAAGATTTTATGGAGGTATTTTCTCAATTGTGGTTCTTCCTCATCTCAGATGACTCTAGTTTGTGTCAAGTTGACATAAAATGATTTTATTCAGCATAGTCTATAAACTCCTCTTTGGAGTGGACGTAAGCATTAGTATGAAGAGATACTTTAAAATGTTATTCAATACATATAAACATTAAGATTCAGGAACCTTCGAGTCCTTGGTTTTGACAGTTGTATGTCAGGATGAGTTCTACCATTATAAATTTATTTAGATATTTTATGGGGATGATCCTAAGAAAATGCCTGGGACTTCCCAGATTGCAAATGTTTATTGTATTTTTCCTCTGCTTAGCAAGGAAAGTTCTCATACCTTGTCTAGTTCAAAGTCTTACACGGATGTAAGCATCTTCCTCCCACTCGGGTGAATGAGATCACTGCGCAAATCTTCTAGCCCTATGCAACTGGGGACTTCTCAAGAGACCCTGTCTCAGCTAGAAGTCTGGAACACCTCGGCCAACAGATATCAGCTATGGGGATATTTGGTGCATTTTTACTAGTTCTATCTTGAGATGACAGAAACGCCAGAGATTCCATCAAAACCAACCAAAACTATGATATTGACAACATCAAAATGATCATTAGAAGCAAAATTAAAATAGCATCAAAGAAACCAATAAGCAATGAGCGATTATCCTACATTTATGCATTTAGAAACTATATACCTGACATGTTAACTCTTTAAATGTGCCAAGTGGACTTGGTTCACTGACTTCCATTGTACAAGGGTCATGTGTTTGCTAATGTAAATGAGAAACTTAGGCTCATGTTAACACTAGATGATTTTATCTAGATATTTTGTCTAGTTTTAAAAATAAATTCTCCATCAAACAGTGTAGCTAAATATGTAAAAATTTGAACATACTTATAAAATTAATTTTAATTCGTGTTAATTAGATGTTACTAATGATTTAATACCTACAAATAGTCTTTATTTTACAAACCTAAATTCAAATTCATCACTTGTATTAAGCTTTGAGACAAAGAAGGCTGTACTTAGCAAAAGTAACAGTTTCTAATAGTAGCATGGAAAATATTTTTAAAGTATCTTAATTGTAGGTAATGTATATAACTCACCAAATTATTAAGTATTTTCTACAGAGTCTCTGCACTATGAGTTCAATGGGCCAAGAAGATAGGATGAGAGAAATAACTTTTACAAGTTATGCTCTGGTTTCCACATACAGCCCATAGCATACAGGTGACACACACACTTACGCTAAATAAAATAAGCATGACTAATTATTGGGTGTATTTACTTGATATTGTAAGGAATGAAAGTAACTAGTTAACATACATACATAATATTACATACATACATACATACATACATACATACATACATACATCTGAGAGGATTTTGTTAGAAGAAAATCATTAGCCAGTACATTCGAGGTTGCACAATGAGTTTTTTGTCAAACAAGGTATATTTCTACCAAACCATCCAAGGCTTATAATGGATTGAATCCATGTCAACAGAAACAAAACAAGAAATTAAGATAGAAATTATTGTCAAAAGTATTTCAACAAAAAGATCACTTTCATATTTTAAAAGTTAACCATACACAGTCCCCCCTCTCCCTAGCAACAACACAAGGCAAGTTCAATCAGCAAAGTGCAGGTTTCATTCCATTTTACCAATTTTAGTTAGATCTCGTTATTCAGAGGTCAGTAAGTAGGTAAAGATGCCATTAAGTGGCACTGAAAATATGGCGGCTTCGAGCCAGTAGAATGAAGCCTACGACAATGAACTTTTCCTAGCAAGAAATTTTTTTGCTAAGTCACAGCAAAATGTCATTCACTTTGGATATTTGCAGATTCGGTACTGGGCGGGACATGATAAAGAAGCAGCCGCACACAGAGTTCAAGTCACCAGCCAGGAGTACTCAGCCAGGCTGGAGAACCTTCTGCCCGACACCCAGTACTTCATTGAGGTGGGAGCCTGTAATAGTGCTGGGTGTGGACCTTCTAGTGATGTGATTGAGACCTACACCAGAAAAGCCCGTGAGTATCATACTATGAACTGAAACACGTCAAAAGCTACCGTTTGATTTAAAGAAGATCCTGACTGTAAGCACATATGGGAAAAAATGGTCTATCTAGCTGCCCACACACCTTTGGTTTTCAATCCCACATCCATTATAGAACAGATGGTTTCTTGTCATTCCCAGCTGCTGTCAAAAGGGAAAACTGAGATGCACACTCTTACACAATTTTATTCTTCTTTCTAATGCTTTTAGAATGTGCCTCCTTCAAACTGCAGACCATTAGAAAATAAACTAGTCTACCTTATGCATTTATTAATTTTAGATCACCATCATATAATATAGATACAGTGTAACTATTATCAGACTGTGACTACTTTCTGTTCTCTTTGACCATATGACAAATTTGTCTGTTCTGCTCAGATCTGGAATTTTCTGTCTCCAGCCTCACTTCTGGAACCAAACTGAATGTGTATACAGAGGAACTTTTGAGTGCAGAATTCTAAAGACATACACAAGTGTGTCTAGGAATGATTCCCATTAGCATTTACAAAGTTGCAAAAATTACTAGGGAACACATCTCCTAGTACACTCACAGAGATAGATGGTAATAGACATAATTTTCAGTTTTACTCTCTACTGCATTATATCTATGACAGCAGACAATTGGTTTTCCTCTTTAAATCTCCATTTTCTTTAAGTTGACAAATAAAGCAATCTTTTTTCTCATTCATCCCATTCTTTAATTTTTTAACAAATATGTGTTATATCCAGAATAGTTCTTTATAGAAAGAAGGCAGAAGAGACCACACCAGACTTTCAAATGCAAACTAAAACCCCATTAAATAACTGTGATTCTATCCACAGCACAATAGATTTTTTAACAAATATGTGTTATATACAGAATAGTTCTATATAGAAAGGATGCAGAAGAGACCACACCTGACTTTTAAATGCAAACTAAAACCCCATTGAATAAATGTGATTGTGTCCACAACACAATAGAATAAATGAACTGATAAAATGGAAAGTGATTGTGTGGGAGTCAAATCTGTGATGAAGTGGCTGCAAGAACCGGAAACAGTGTCCTAAAACCTAGATAGAGTGTGCGTGGGGAGCAATGAGAAGGACCAGTTTGTGACAAGCTTGGAGAATACTTTTGGATAGATAAAATAAGCGTGCAGAATTTGAAACATTTAACTTTGGAAACATCAGTATGACCAAAACATGGCTCTGAGGTGAAGAGGGAAGAGAGAGTTGAAAGCAAAATATGAAGTACTTTGTAAGTCATCATTAAAAGTTGAGGTAATTCCTGAGCATAGTTAAGAACCATTTTTAAGTCAGGGAGTGACACCTAATTCTGGTGTTTTAAGCCCTCATTCTGACTTTAATGCAGGCAGGTGACATAAGAGATGGCTTGGATTTGAGAAGAGAACCATTGGCAGCTAGTATGAAAGGGTAGTATAGAGTGAGGTGGGAATGATTTCTCAGGAGGAGTTGGGTGAACCCATTGGTAACTTGGGTGTTGGCAATAAATGGAAAAGACCAAACACCAGATTTTTGCTTGAGAAACTAGAAGCATGCTTGTGCCATTTTCAAAAGAAAGACTCCTAAGACACAGATTTGAGCGTACACGACCAATGATTCATCTTTATTACATTACATTTGGACCTCAGATATTCAATATAGACAAGAATTTTAACACATATTTAGAGAACAATAGATAGGCTAGGTAGGACCAGAGACTGACTTTGAATGTTTAAATAGTTAAGGAAGATTTATAGACAAAGCAGAGTCATGTATGCAAAATCAACTTTGAAGCCCTTCCAATGTGTTCAAATTGATCAGAAAGCACAAAGTTAGCTCACAATTATCAATAAGGGAGAGGGGAATAAAAGCGAATAACAGAGAGGCAGAGAAGTCACACAGATATCCAGAAAAGTGTTAACTCAGGAAAAGTTCCAAAGGTTTCAAGCCAGAGAAAGGTATAAGAAATGCCACTAGATTTGGTCAAGATTGGTGACCCTGATGGTAACAGTTAAAGAAACTGGAAGGAAAAAAATCAGATGAGAATAAAGACAACTCTATTCCCCTGCCTCACCAACCACTGGGAGCATTAGATGAATTCGGAGACGTACAGTGCCATGCTGAGCATAGAGCCTGGCATATGACATAATCCTTAGAATGAGTTGTTGTTGCTGACAGCTCGACTCACGTCAGCACCACAAACACATATGATGTAGCTCGCAGAACTTACATTTAGTCCAGTGACCACGATTCCCTGTTTCTTCTTCCCTCAGCTCCTAGCCAGCCGCCAAGGATCATCAGTTCTGTGAGGTCTGGCTCCCGATACATAATCACGTGGGATCATGTTGTGGCACTATCCAATGAATCTACGGTGACAGGATACAAGGTAAATAAGACGTGGCTAGCGTCTTCTCCACACAGCTTTATTCCTGCTAACATTGATGTGTGCGGCTTCAGTCAGAAACACAAATTTGGCTTCCTCATTCTACTCATACAAAAGAGTTAGAAGGTAGAGTCTCACAAAAGAGCTTTAGATAAGAAGACATCTTTGATGGATTTTAGGGAAATTCTATGACAAGTGAGTAAGAGAAATAGAATACCTGTTTTAAGGGATGGAACTATCAGAACCATCCTTAAACGGGAAACAGAATGCATTTGTTTTCTACGTCTGGGAGTGCTGACTATGGTGCCACCTCCCTTCCTCACTGTAAACTAAAAGGAAAGGGATATTCCCATTCACTGTATTCCATGAGATTGCATTTACATTAGCTGTGTAGGCTTTAAGAATAATGTAGAAGAGCCTGAAGAAAGGAAGAGAACTTTATTGGGTCCACTTCAAAATGTGACAAGTTTCCATTTTACATTTTCCCAAAGAAAAAGAGAAATATGTATCTTTTTCATGGCATATTTTTAGTTATTTCAAAACAAAAGAAAACTAACAAACAGTAACAAGAACAACAACAATAAAAAAAAAACCCTTGAGGTTATGGCGCATATATTTATTTGTATAAGCTCCAGCTCACCAATTCTTGAGGAATCAAAACAACATGAAGGTCCCCTCACTTACTTTTTGAACCAAAGGGTAAGCATTGTGTGCTGATGTTAACAACAGGCATTGACTGAGGATTGTAAGTTCATTAACCATTCATAATTTGGGACCCTGTAGATACTCTATAGACCTGATGGGCAGCATGATGGCAAGCTGTTCTCAACTCATAAACACTCTATAGAAGTCCCAATCCCCAGAGATGGAGAGTATGTTGTCGAAGTTCGAGCACACAGTGACGGAGGAGACGGAGTAGTGTCTCAAGTCAAAATTTCAGGTAAGCCATCATCTACAAACTGTTGTTTCAGTAAGGTTATCTCTGGGTTGCCAAGCCCATGTGTGGCTTTTCAAGAGTGATGTTAGAACCAGCATTCACAATATTAGCATTTTTCTAAGCAAGCTCAAATATCAAGCATGACACGAGACTTGAAGTTCTGTTTCTTTTGAATGAAAAAAAGTAAATTTGTAGCATAGATCCTACTTGTCAGTGATGATGTAGATGTCAAAGCATCATTAAACATGTCTAAGAGGAATGTGTCTCAGGACCTAACATTGAAAAATATAAGGCATTAAAAGCAAAAAGAATAATACTAAGCAGCTATTTAAAGATACTCAAATTTTCTTTTGTATTTCAAGAGGAAATCTATTTTAAGTATTCTTCTGACTTGTTTTTTTCTTTTCCACATATGTTAATATAGTAATCAGAAGCTTTGTTGAATATGCACATTGCATTTGGGCAAGTTCTTGTCCTCACAGGCTTGGCTAATCTCTAACTTGTAGTTGAGACAGTGAGCCTCTCTCTGTATTGTATCTACCATATTTTTATAATTTTCTTAATTTTTAATATTTTTTATTACTTTCTCTTTTTAAATTTTAATATAGTGAATTAAAGTCAATGTGAACTTAAAATTTTGATCACAGAATATGGAACAATAGAAGATGCCAAATCAAGATAGCAATGACTGGTTGAGAAAAGTGACTCATAGCTAAGTAGATAAATGTGTTATTATATATTGAGCCAACAAAAGATGACTTAGCACAATGATAGAGAATTCAATAATGAATTCTAGCTTCCCACATGAGTCAAGTTCGCCTCAAACTCACCACACCACATACACGATTTTTGCAAATAGATTTTCAAATACATACAGATGTCAAATAGAAATCTAGGGAATAACAAATGTTCCTTTTTATTTTAGTTGTTATGTATTTTCAAAACAGATTTTTGAGAAAGAATGGTATTTTTATCCATTTGATTTTAAAATACTGTATATTTATTTAGTTGACTTTATGCCTTCTAATAAATCAGTAATAAATCAGAAATCTATCAGTAAGGCATCTTGATGTTACTAGAAATGACGTACACATTTAATATAGTATGTTGGGAAACTCTTAAGCTGTTAAGTTGAACTCTGTAACCAAAGCCACTGGCTGTATGTACACTGCACCCTTTCACTTTTCTCTCCTCTGTTCTTTAGAAGAGAAAGCACTGAGAGCATGATGCAGGAACTTTGGGTGGTTAACCACCTTCACTCCCAGATTTTCTTTTTCTGTGGTTAGGTAATACAGCATAAAATTGACAAAACCAAGCAGTTGGAGGTTGAGACTTACTTGATCCATACATTAAACTAAAAATCCATATTGCTATATTTAGTTTTTTCTTTTGATACAAGTCTTTCTGGATAAACCTGGCTACCCTAATGCTAAGTTTGTATAGTAGATTGACACAAAGATCCCCTACCTCTGCCTCCTGAGAGCTAAGATTAAAGCTTTGTACAGCTGTGTACTTACTGATATGTCTCATATGGGCCTTTTCAGGTTTGCTGTCATTGCTGATTTATTTGCTCTGTTTACTGTCTGTGTTTTTGTTCATTTGTTTGATATTTAGATAGGTCGTCTTGTAAACTGTAAAAAATCAGACTGTCCTTTAGCTTACTATATAGCTGAAGGTGAAATTGACCTCTGACCTTCCTATTCATTTCTCACTGAGGTGTGCACCACCATACCCATGTGTGTATGTGTGTGTGTGTGTGTACATGCATATACATATACACATACACATATATACACACACACATAAATACATTTTCAGAATCTCTAATTCTTCTGAGCTTTTGTTTGTGAGCCGTGAGTAGTATGGATGCAAATTATAGATTGAATTCCTCTGCTTCCGTAATTACAGGATGCTATGTAGTACAATCACACACAAAAACCTACAACTTTGTAAATACCCACTCCTATTGGAATTGTTGGTTATTTGACAATAATGTTACATTCAAATGGCTTTTTTTGGAAGTCCATTGACACAATTGAATACAATTTATTTATAAGTAGTCCCAGTCAGAAGTGATTCCAGAACATATCTCTGCAACCATTTTGAAATAACCAAATACTTTATATCCTTTTGCTTCCTTCTGTCTAAGAGCTAAATGGTAATCAAAGAAGATTAAACTATTTTGCATTTAAGTTGACTCTGAAATGTGATCTCTTTCATTACCACTTAAACATCAATAATATCTCTAAGCTTCTTCCTTTTTGGACAGCCTTATACTAAATTCCTGGTTTCGTATAACAAGCATAAAAGCTGGAGGAGAAATGCATTAAATAAAGCAAATAGATTAGACTTCAAGAGACATCACACTTGATGGCCAATGTAATGTGGCAGAAGCCCCACTCTCTAACTTGTATTTGAGAAGCTTTGTGCTGGTTCTTTGTAGCAGCACATCTTGCGGTTTAATCAGGTCACAAACAGGAAGTCTGCCTTAAACAACCAGAGTTTTTCTGAGTTCCCACTAAGGTTTTTATCAGCTGCAAGGAAGTTCACAGAAGAAATCTCAATATTTTCTTTGGCTTATTTACTTAGACTTTAACAGGTTTTGGCTGAGAGTTCCTCAGTGAAATGTATTATAAGAACAGGAAGTTAGATTAATAATAATCTTCCAAGATTTACTTAACCAAAACCATTTTTTGTTGTTGTTTATGGAGTCCAACCTAATTTTCTGGAATGACAGCTTAGTATTTTACCATACAAATAAAATCACTCAATAAAGTAAAGCCTTCTCTTTTAACAGACACTTGTACTACTTAGATTCTGTTGTGAGGTGAATGGTCTACTGATAAACAAATTAGTACTTCTGAGCATTTGCCATGGGTCATGTGTCAGACATTCTACCTTTCCATTTATTAAAATGATGGACAACTCTCCAGAACTTGGGAGAAAATTCATAAGCTAGCAAACAAATTCAAGAAAATTTACAGGACAAGGTTTGTGGTTAACATGAGAGAAGTAGAGCAGACTTTTGAAAGATGATTGGAATCAGTCTTTAAGAAGGGAAATTTTTTCTGAGATCTAAAGAAAACAACGTCAAGAGTGGGCATGGGCATGCCAGGAGAAGAAAGGGTAGGAAAATCCACTGTCAGAAGACCATTGTGACTTCTGTATTCTGAGGATGCAGAGAAATATGGGGCAAGGATACAGCTACAAGAAGGGCAATGATGTGAATAGTCTGGACTCAATCTCAGCCTCCTGCCATGCTCTGGAAAGAGGGGCCCCATGTTGCTGGTCAAACCATTATTGAATTCAATGTTGATGAGTGTGTAACAGCAGAGATAAGAAGCCATTATACTGAAAGTTTGCTTGGAAGAAGACCCAAAGAGTATTTTTTTTTTTTTTGATAATTTACTGAGAAGTGTGAGAGGGATTGTTCTGACTTGGAAGATTTATATAAACTAGCTGAATCATCTGCTGAACCAAGCAGCAGAAACACACCCGAAGCACAGTCTGTCTCCTGATACCATGTGATTGGAGCTAATGCAGATCCAGGTGAGACACACTGTACCCAGCGCTCTGGATATACATCAGAGTGAAGATGGGTGATGAAAGTGCCAGCATGCAAACTGAGAAACCAAACCTCACCACAGAGCCAACTCCATAGTCAGCTTCATTTTTAGTGGATTGGGAAAGTAAAATGCAGAAATTGCGATGGCAGATGTTTGTTGGTGTTGCCCAAAGTTGGCAGATGGTATTGTTAATACAATAAGTGAAGGAAAACATAGACTCATTACTTCTAGCTAAGGAATAATATCAAAGAAGCATCTGTGTGCTGTAGAATATTATTCATAGGCAGAAAAACTAAAAACTGCCTGAAATAGCTTGGTTTTATCCTGGTTGGATCAGTGTCTAAAAAATATAGTCAAGGAGCAGGGTTTGCCATCTCCTTCCACTTAGTAGGGTCTCAACTTAACTCGCAAGTTTCCAGGTATCTGGTTTTCAGGGTTTGTGACAATGGCAGGAATTTTCTGTCCTGTGCAGATGCTAAATAAATGCCCAAGAAAGAAATATTGATTCTTAAAGTTGCTCTTAAAATTGAGTACATTTCTAAACACCCCTTGAAAGAAAAAAATAAAAAATGTCTCCCATGATATTCAGGACTGAGACACACATCTCTCTCTATACCCATAAAATGATGTTTCCATGGTTTCTCAAAATGAGCAAGGCTTACTGTTTATCAGAGGATGGCAAAACCAGTTTTAACAAGCGAATGTTTCCAAAAAATGTGGGCCAGCAAAAAGCTGAGGAAAGGATTCTTGATTAATGCTAAAAGTTAGAAAGTGAAAATGGGGTCAGGGATACCTTCACAAAGTTGTAAAGTAGGATGACTGTCAGTTACAGAAAATCATCTTCCAACAGCAAAATTAATTTTAGCTCAGGCAGTAAGGTATAATCAATCTCGATGCACAAATGGCTTAGTAATTAAGAGTGCCTACTGCCCCTACTACCCTTGGAAAAGCCCCAAGTTAGGTTTCTAGCATCAACATTAGGCAGCTCATGACTGTCTCTAACTCCAGCTACAGTAGATCACCCTGGCCACCAGGGAACCTGCACTTATGTGAACTTGCTCCCACACAGACACACTTACTAAGTACACATGGTTAAAATAATAAAAGTAAATATTTTTAAAACATGGATACAGAAATTAAAACAAAAATTTATTATTTAAAGTTACCAAAATATAAATCAATAAAAAATCCAAAGTACTGATCTGAATTTAGTATGAGTATTCTATTTATATGTGCATATATATGTGTGAGTCCTCCCTTCAAACTCATTTCAATTCCTAGAAAACTCAGTGTGGATTACTTCCTTTCTGTAGATCTATTTCTTTTCATTTTATGAATATTTTCCTGCATGTATGTAACTGTAACACGTTGTGGGGCTGTAGCTCGTGTGTGGGGTTCTACTCCGGGCGTGGAGAGATCCCAGCCTGAGGTCCCTTGGGGGCAGAGCTCTTGGATTGGGGTTTTCCAGCCAAGGCAGCTGACCAGAGGCCAGCTGGTCTTAGCCCTTGGGCTCCCAGGCACCACTGAGAGGCCACAAAAGGACTTAGATGTGGGGGTGGGCATATGGTCTGGACAGGCCTGCAACCAAGAGGGATGAAGGAGAGAAGCTCTGGTGGTGGTGGTGCCCCATGGGGTAGAGACTCTTGGTCGAGGCGACTCGCTTGGCTGGGTCATGGCTGGCTCGGCTAGCTTGCTTGAGTTGACAGGCCTCTGTGGCTGGAATGCAGAGAGGTCCTCCATGAGAGATTAGGCAGCAGCTCATTAGTTGAAGGCCCCTCTAAGGTTCTCCATGGCGGGCCCCATGTATGAGAGGAAGTCCATGATCTTAAAACATTTATTGTCATGGCGGAAAGTGGATGAAGCTATGACCCCTGTCCTCAGGGCGGGCCTGAGGTTAAATATCTTTTGCAAGTAGGAAGGTCTGGGAAGGAATACTTAATTGGCTACACCCTCTGGCCTTTAGGTATCTCATTAATATGGAGATCTCTTGAGGCTCTGCAGCCTGTAGTCACTCCCTCTACCTGTGCTACCTGTGCTGTGTGACCTAATGCCACAAACCTTTCCTTTAGAGGGGCTGTGGATAAGTGAAAGGAACCAGGACCTAGGAGCAAAGCAGAACACCTAGTGTCCCATTAGGGTATTATCCAGGGCTCAAGGCCTGTGCTCCACCAGGTACCCAGCTGTCTCTCACAGCCCACCACCCCACACCACATATTTGCCTTGTATCCCCTAAGGCCAAAAAAAACTATGTCAGATCTCCTAGAGCTGTAGTTACATGTGGTTTTGAGCAGCTATGTGGGTGCAAAGAAACAAAACTAGGTCCTTTACAAGAGCAAGTGCTCTTAACTGCTGAGCTGTCTCTCCAGTCTGATGAATTACTTGTATAATATTAATATGCTGTGTTTAAAAAAAACATTAAAATATCTCTGTAAAAACATAATGTCTCCAGTGTCAGGAGGCATTTAGAAGACAAGACTCAAGTCCTGAGGACAACAGTGGCAATAATAAATCTGAAAACATATAATAGATAACTGTGAGGCAGATTATGTAATTAAATAACTAAGAAAATTATATAAATGAAGAAAGAAAGAAGAAAGAAAGGAAAGAAAAACCATATAATAATCAACCAAAAGAAGGCTACCACCACTTTTAGAAAGGCTGACATTGAAGGAAAATCAATGGTTCTGATTTGCTGTGTGAGGAATCACTTGTTTAACATGAACACAGTCATTTCTTAAGGAATTCCCCAGAATTCCCAGTGACTGGAAAAAAGTAACTAGTCTGTTGCTTTTATAAACTCCTCACCGAAGTGATAAAAAGCTAAACTTGTCATTGAATCTACAAAAATTTTAAAAAAGAGCTTGATATTTAAACCACGGAGCCACAACAGAGAATTCACCTTTTCAGAAAGTAAGTAATTTTCAGTCATGTATCACCAGAAGCAAGAGTTCTATGCTGCTACAGTATAAAGTGATCAGTGTTGCTTTACGGTGTGGATGAGACACTAGGCATGCATCCGAGACACCCTGGCCAGGCAATGCTCAGTTTCAGCCAGTGACTCCTTACACATTTCTACTTCCTACACATTTCTAATTTTTTGAAAAAGTTTTTCACCTGTGGAAGAGCAAGGGGCAGGGCATCTGGTTAGGATCTTTCTAAGGGTTGTAGAGATTCAGTAAAATAAAGTTTATTAATATTCCATATCTGGGAGGGGGGAAAGTAAGGAGCTCCAGGAACCCTTCAGGTAGATATATGGTTCTGGATCCCACTGCAAGGCTGTCATCTCATATATGAGTTCAAAATCACTTTAGGAAGAAAAATATTCAATCCTAAGACACTATTTCTAGCAAGTAAGATGGTAATTTCTCATATCCCTGAAACCATGGCTGAATAAAGAATGATCAAGTGAGAATTTTAGTATATTTTTTTCCCAGAGAAAATTTATAGAGAGTCATGTACCCAAATCATGACCTGAAATTCAAGGTGACCAAAGACCTTGATGTCATGGGAATGACATCTCCTCTTCAATGCACCCCATCAGCACTCCTGACTTTTTGAGTTTTGGAGTGTTCACCTGGTTGCTTCTTGGGGAGCTTCATTCAGGAAGAAAATCAGAAGTGAAAATGATGTATACTTAAGTTAATCTGAGCCTGTACTTTGACAATACCAAATCTCTTTCATCTCGACTAACAATGTGAATGGCTGCTAATTAAAGTCTCAAAAAGAGTGATATAAAACAGAAGATAGTATCTAATTTGGATTCCTCGGCCCTGACAGCCAGGTACCTGTCTGAATCTACTCTCACTTTGAAGAAGGAACCCTTCCACACCTACCCTTTCTTAGTACCAAAGGATAAATTTACCCACAAGTACTAGAATGTTACAGAGCATGCAAGCAAGCATTTTCTGAACATTTCTTCTCACCAATAATCAAAGTAATGCACACACAATGTAGAATTTTTGTACCTAAAGATGAGGGTTCATAGCATACAGCTTTTTGGCTGGTAAGTGTCACAGGTTCAGATGTCTCACCTAGAGGCAGATAATAGACCCCACCATGACCTCTGGCATAGACAGACATAAAAACAAGCAAATACTGTCTATTAAGTTTGTGGAAAGGAAGAATGGAGAAGAATTCAGTGTCTTGTGGAAAGGTAAATCTCCTTAGTTTGAATTTTCTTGTTTAGACACACAATAAATGTAAAGAAAATTACACGGTGACAAAACAGAATCTTTTTTTTTCTGCAAGAAGAACCTCTCTCTTTTGTATTCAGTATACAAAATATAAACCAACAAGGAAAAGAAAGACAATAGAAAAAAATAAGACAGAAATGGAGAAATGGTCCTCCATCCCCATGCAAACCCAGGAGGCCTATCTGCAGCTCCACCATGCATAGCCTCTAAACCTAAGTTCTAATGAAAAGTACCACCTTCACAAGTAAGAACACATCAGAGTCAAACCTTGTCACTCACTCTTCATTTTACCACTGAACTTCAAGCCTGACTGGGTTCAGAAGGGGAGATGGTGGAGATAGATAGGAACTGTTTGTTGTTACGAGCACAAGAGAATGCCCTCCGGAGCCCTCAGGCTGCCAAACTTAAATTGAGGTTAAGAAAGAATGACCCTGGTGAGGATGGAGGTCTCCCACAATCTACACTGTCACTTTGCACAATGCTCTAGTGAGCAGCTAGCTCCAGAGCCAAGTTCATTAGCCTGTCTGACATCATGCTCTGGTCACTGAGGATATCAAACAGACATCCTGTGTTACTGGTAAAGATTTGGGCTATGTCACGAATATACAAATCAGGAAGTCCATTGATGGAATGTCATACATTGGGTGACTAGGATCTTGAGCCTGAAAACTGGGGACCTTGTGTCTTACTCTGGGTTTCATGTAGTCTTGCTAAATACTCACAAAATAAAATCATTTTGGATCAACATATTAAATTCATAGTAGTGGCTTCTACAATATATACTAATATATTTTAAAAAAATGATTCTTACACACACTCTATTATATAAAACTATTCACTCTCCATTTTATAGCCCAAAGAGGCTAAGAGCCTTCCGAGGGGTCCCACAGTCAAGTAAGCTATGCTAGTATGCGAAGACATCCTCTCTTACCCCCAACTTCACTCTCCTGCCAAACTGCCACCTTGCTGTTTTAAGATCTAGTAAGCCAATTCTCAAAGTCTTCATAATTATAGAGTTACCTTGCCAAAAATTCCTACCAGCACTGAAGTTATTAGAGGTTACTTTTGCACTTCACTGGCTGTCATTCTGTGGCAACTGCTCAGTCCATTCTAAGGGGAAGTGCAGCCTGGCAGTCTGGTGTTTTCTGGTGGGGAAGGACCAAAGTCAATAGCATGGAATAAAAAGCGCCACAGTGTACACTGCCAACAAACTACACATATCTGCCAAAAATACAAACAGCTATTTTGCTTGGCTTCTAGGCTCCTAATTGACGAACAAGTAGAAGAGGAGGCAGCATTAGTTAGTGGCTTTCACTGTTTTCAAGAAAACCACCGAAGCCACTAGTGCTTATATGATCAAGTTCTGGATGCATACATATAAACTAATATCAGGTTTGATTATTATAAAGAAGATGAAACATAACAAATAAGGTTGAAAATTGTACGGCTCAATGTCTGATATCCTTAAACACTACAGTTGTCTTAGAATCAAAGCAGCATGGCCTGAATACTAACCTTCAAGCTACTAAGATGGAAGACTGTCATTTTGAGAATTCCTCTTCCATATCTTAAGACTTGAAACATCCAAAGATCACAGCCTTTCGAAACTGTGCCCATGGTCCATGGTTACAAACTAGCTACTGATGGAAAAAGGGGGTGGGTCTTAAGCTTTTTCTTCTTTACCTAGATTAGAATGTTGCTATCACAAAGATACAGAGAGAGAGAGAAGAAGATAATTAAAATCAAAATACGCAGATTGATGCATAGGTAATAGAATGAAAAAAATCCTATCCTAAGAGCAGGGAATACAGAACAATCCTGATATACCTAAAACTAAACTAAATATCTGTTTCTTTGTTTTTCTCAAAATCAGACAACAAATGACTCAAGTTACAGATTTGAAATATGAAAGAGTGTGAACACTCCTCCATGTGGGTGGAGGGGAACATTTCACAGCAAATCCAATTCACTTATCAACTTTCTAAAAAGATGTCTCCTTCCACTGCAGGTTAGCTGTTTGTTATTTTATTTTTAACTGGCAAATCGTGACTATTTACAGGGTAAATGTGGTATTTGATCTAAAAATATATTATGGAGTCAATGAAAGACATGAGCACGTTCATCACCTTACCAACTTGCTTTACTATAATAAAAGATTAAGCATCTCTTTTTCCTAGTGTGGTGAGATGACTAGGTGAGTAGAAAAACCCTGTATCCAGTCAGATGGTCTAGTTCATCACCAGAAGTGATCCTACCAAGCTATGCTGTGACCTTCACACATGCACCAAGATACACACATGCTACACACACAAACACATAAATGTGGAAAGCATTAAAGCCATTCTCTTAACTATTTGCAATAAACCTTGTAGACTAGACATTATAATGGTAACAATTTTGATATATGGCCTAATGAAAAATCTAATGTCCACCTCACTTAGTTGCAGTGTTACTGTACACTTCATGCCAAATTCCAGGTAAATAAACTTCCTGCTTGGGGAGTTTGTGCATCTCATCCTTTCAGTGTTTAAAGTTTAAACAGGACAAAGAATGGGATGCAAACTTAGAATAAGAAACTACCATGTGGGAGACACAAAAGCCTGAAAAATTACTGAAGAATGAATCAGCCGGTTCTGGTTCTATTGAATCAACTGACACTCCTCGTTCTAATAAATCAGCTGACACTGGATCTGACCAATCAGCTGACACTGGGTCGGATGCTGCTATTGTCAGGACTCTTCCTGCCTCCTAGTGCTGAAGGATGTTGTGAAATGCGTGCTTCTGCCTTCATAACTTCCTGTCAGTCACATGTTCAGTTCACCATTAACTTGGCCACAGTTGTTGATTTAGGAGAAGGTTTACCAAACATATTGGACTGCATATTGGATTCTCTATGAAACAAGATACTGTATGTTTCTATTGATTTACTTAGGATGTGTGACTATTCAAGAGGACAGTTGTGTGTCAAAGATGAGAGGAAGGTTTAGAACAAGTACATTGTTATCTTCCTCCTTTGGTGGTGTCTGTTATGTAAGTCAAAGGTACTTGATTGCTAAAACAGAGAGAAGTTACACAGGAGCTGACCTATTCTCAAAAAGTTTGGATGCCAAGCTTTTATTATCAATTTTATATCATCATCATCATCATCATCATCATTATTCCAACTAGTCTTTGAAATGTGCCACACAGGTGCTGAAAGAGAACAAAGCTAATTGAATGTTACAGGTACCACCTACTGGTAATTTCCTATTAGCCATGCACTTCTTGAAGTAAGTTAATGAAACAACCATTTACCAATTGCAGTAAGAGGAGCCCCACAATTCCTTGGGGTGATGGAGTGCAGTGGGTCAGAACACAGCCAGCAAAATTCACCTAGGGAAAGCAAAAGATGTCAGTCTACTGCCTTGAGAACCTTGAATTGAGTCTACTCAAAGTTCAGACTCAAGGTTGAGACTATCTCAATCTACTGCTTGAATAAAGCATCCCCTTTCCACACAATTTAGTAATGAGTTTCCAAATATTATAATACCTTGTTAAGACAAATTGTGCTATATATGTTCATATGCTTACATATGTATGTAAATACATGTATGCATGTATATGCACATCTTTGATAAACATTCTCAATTCTCATAAGAAATCCATAGGATTTAATTTTACTTTCTAGTGGGAGGAGCCAGGGTATAAAAAGCTGAGTCAACCAGAGAAAGGTGAATGCAGAGCTGTTCCTTGTTTGGCCTGCCTTCCAACCCCATACTTTGAGCTGCCATGTGGTACTATTGCCAAAACACTCTTACAATTCCGAATAACAGGGAATCATTACCTGCTTATTGATTATTTCATAGACTATCTCCTGACAAGATGTTATTCATGAAAAGGTAGCTTGCTCCCTTGTCTCTGTTATTTAAAGATTAGACAGAGTTTACCATGAAGAGAATTCATAAAGAAAAATGCCACAGGTTTTGGCTCCACTCCCAGTGGTTTGGGGTTTCTTCATTGGTCCTCTTCCTCAGGCCAACTCTCTCATCCCACACACTTGATGCTTTCTCTCCCACTTATGTTTCATAATCAGGAAACAATATGATTCAACTCTTTAATATTCAAGTTCATTACATTCTATGTGCAAGGCTCAGAATAATTTAAAACAGTTGAATATATACTTTGACCATATGTAACTCTGTGTAGAGATTGTACATTGTCTAGACATTAGCACATGGGAGGGACATCAGAAATAATACTATAAAAAGAAACTTCTAAGTATGATGGATTTGTCAGCTGAATGGAAGTAATATCTTGGGTTGCATACTTGTGATTAAGTTTAAACATATATACCTATATGCACACATATATGTGTATATTTATATTTTAATTAAGGACTCCATGTATGAATGCAGTATATTGTGTTCAAAATTATCCCCCCTATTCCTTGTACTAACTTATCTCAGATCCACCCTCCATCTGCCACCTTCCTATATTTTACATTTTTAAAACCCACTGAGTCCAGTTTGTGCTGCAGGTGTGGGGTTATCCCTTGGAACATGATTACACTCCCAGAGACCACACCATTAAAGAAAATTGTCTCTCCCAGCCCTAGCAGCTACCAGCTATCAATAGCCCCTAAACAGGGGGGTGGGGTTCATCAGCTCCTCCCTGATCAGCACTAGAATGCTGACTGTCTTGATCCTATGCAGGTCTTGCACAGGGATCTGTGGCTGCTATCATTTCATGTTCGTCCTGCTGTGCCCAGAAAACACTATCTCATCCTAGTCCTCTCCATTCTAATCTCCCATGCACTTGTGTGATGCTTTCCCTGCCTTGTATGGCTATGTGTAATATAGACATCCTTCTTATGGCTGAGCGCTCTACAGACATCTATCTATTCTCTGCACTGTAGTTGTCAAAACTAGAGTTTCTGTGGCAACTGTTATCTGCTGCACAAATGAACCTCTCTGAGCAGTCAACTCTTTGAGTTGCACTAATCTATGGCTATAGGGAGACAATTTAGAATATTTAGAGAGCAATTTGAAGCTATGCTCAATTATCAAAATAATATTTGTAAGTTCACCCCTGTTGCCTGTGAGCTCCCTAGCCATAGATTCTTGATTAGACTTTCAGGAACTTACTTCTACCTGTGGCCCTGGGCTTGAATAAGAAAGTTCTTGATCTCCTCTATTACATTCCTGACAATATCACCTCAATGGGCATATCTTGCCAGGTTGGTTATTATTGTAACTCTCTAGCCCCATAGCTAGATCAAACTATTGATGACTTTTCTCACCATAAAGGCAGAAGAGCACCAGGTACTATGAGACTAGCCAGCTGAGCGAAAGCTTCCCTATTGATACCACCTAGATTTCCCCAAGGCCTGTGATCCAAGTACGTGGTGCCCTCAGCAATAGAATCTTAACATCACGCTCCGGTGAGCAACCGAAGTCAACGGCAATACCCTGTATTATTTTATGGGTTTCTAAGACCCCCAGAGACCAAAAAAAAAAAAAAAAAAGCAAAACAAAAACAAAAGACAGCTCAAGAGAAAGTTTCTCATACCTTGCATTGCCCACTTTTTTAAACCTATGTATTCTGAGAGAAGCACTATGCCCTATGTATGATAGTACTATTTAAACTGTAGAATGGAGGGCGGGGTGGGCACAGTAATGGGGGTGGGGGTGGTAACAGGGGGTGGTAGTGGTAGGTTTTTATATGGCGTTCTCAAGTAGCCTTTCTTTTCCTCTCTATCCCTCCACTCTTCCTACTTAAATCTCCGTACAGACGTGCACACCGTTATCCCCCTTTCCCTTTCTATGGCCTGTGTTATCTATGTTATCTATGTTATCTATGTTATCTATGTTATAGATGCTGCATCCCTTAAGATCTTTCTCTCTTCCCACCAGTAGTTCAAAAAGATGCTTTTATATAACACAGACATATTCTCTGCTTACACAAATGGCTACTCTACTTTTACATGATGTAACTTAGTAGATATTTATGCTTCCTCTCTTTTCTCTCTCCACATACCACTGCCCTCTCTACACAATTCCCTCCTTCCTCTGCACTTGTCTTCCTTCTCCTGACTAGAAACACTTCCCCCCCCCCACACACACACACACATTCATCTCATCAGATCACCTGTGCCCTGCAATCCCCGATTCATTGCCCCTGCCCACCCCCTGGAAACAGTCCCATTTTACGTTGCTGGCTTCTGTAGTTACGATAGGATATTTACTCATGTCTGAAGGTTGGAAGCCAGAAACCTCAAGTGGGAGAAGAGAGGTGACATGAACACACATGCACACACTTTGTGTGATGATAATTCTTGAAGAATTTAAGTCCAAAATTCTATTAAAAAAGAAATAGTCAAGAAGACTGTAAATTAGCTTGACATTTATTCTGATATGGAAAAAATAAAGATCCATAAGATTGATAATTTGTTCATGATTACCATCCAGAAAACCTATGAGAAGTGAAGTAGATAGTCAGCGGATGCAACATAAGGACAAAAGTCATTCATTCAAACAGTAATCTAAGGTTTGTAAAGTGTAAACCCAACATATATTGAATACCCCACACGAATATATTTTCATATATCTCACATTTATTTAACGACTAAATGGTATTTCAATTAGGTCTCTAATTTCCGTTTGGAATGTAGAAGCAGACTGAAGATGCAGACCACAATTATACAACCTTGAGCCATTAGAGACATTAAGTCTAACACACACAAACACAAAAGGTTTATTTTAAATAAATCAAATATCCTCATGTCAAAGCCACAAATTATGAAATTGTGTTTGGTTTCTATCCTAACACCAAAACTTCAAAATGGCATCCCTGATTGACTAAACTGCTTTCTGCCAGCCACAGTTAGGACTCTGCCAAGCCACATATTCAGACAAACACATCAGTGTATACCCATTGCTGATGTAATTGTGGTCAATGGAAAGAGAATTGGAGAGACCCTGCAGTCATCCTCAGATAGGCCTGCAGGAGAGATCATCTAAATTAGGTCCGACATGGAAAACTAAATGTTTTGCTGTTTAATTGGGGTTTGTTATTGGTCATCTTGTTGGAATAAAATAACATGTGGGCTATGGCATATTTTTTAAATACTCAGAAAAATAGAATGCTTAAAAACCACATGAGAATATGAAAACTTCTTTCAAACAACATAGGTAGCAGCTGTGGTTTTCCACGTGGTTTTTCTCCCTTTTGTGCCCTTGGCTCGACACAGAAAGGGCACAGTTCAGTGTCCTCAGGGGAAAAAAGTATATCTTTAGCAATGTGCAAGACTAAACGGTCGTTCTCTCCGCTAATCATCCTTTTCTGAATCATTTAGCCTGGATTGATTTTTAAAACTCTATATTGGCTTGAGTGATATTTTTGTTTAATGCATTATTGAGGAAGTGAAATATAAAATTAAATATACTACAACATTACTTAATGTTGATGTATGTATTTTATGCTCATTTTTTCCATTTCTAATCCAAAAAACCTGAAATAGCTTATTAAAAAAACAACCTACTGCTCTAAACAGTTTAAGTGTGTGTACATGCCTCTGTGTGTGTGTGTGTTTGTGTGTGTGTCTGTGTTTGAAATAGAGAGATAGAGACAGAGAGGAGGATATGTAAAGATGGGATATAGCTTCTCAGTCCCACTGTGTAAAGACTACCAGAATCCATTGTGTGCTATGGAACATGTCCCTAGTCATTATCACTTGTGGTATTGTTGGTGACAGCAGCTGACAACATTTGCAAGATGGAGGCTCTTTGGGCAGCTGTTAAGGGGCCAGAACCCTTTTATATGTGTTCTCAATTTTTGACCTTCACTGGCCTACTTATTTCTTTTCAATTTTCTTATTTCTTTTATTTTTGAGATTATTATAGAATTACATCATCTTCTATTTCCCTTTTCTCCCTAAACCTGTCTATATAACACTACTTGCTCTCTTTCAAATTAATGGTCTCTTTTTCTTAATTATTGTTACACAGTTATATACGTGGTGTGTGTGTGCGCGCGCGTGTGTGCGCACATAAATGTGTGCATGTGCATGCCTGTGCCTGTGTGTATGTGTTCCGAAGCACAACCTGCTCAGTCTGTATATCATTTCTTGTGTGTATGTTTTCGGAGCTGACCATTTGGTATTTCATAATCTGTTGATGTTCTCTTCCCTGAGAAAGACTGTTTCTCTTGCTCTGACCTTTCTTAGTTGCCTGTAGTTCTTTATGTAGGGCGAATGCCTGGTGGGCTTTTCCCCATCCTTGTTAGCATGCCCATTGTTGTCCTCGTTCTGCTCATGGCTGGGCAGCCATGTTGGTGAGACTGTGTGGGGTATAGCTTCTGACTTTATTAGGAGACACAGTCTCACAGTAAAGTCCCTGATCCTCTGGCTCTTACGATCTTTCCACCCTGTATTGTACACTGATCCCTAAGGCTTATGTGCAAGAGTTGTATGGTAGATGTATCCTACCACTGGGGCTATGCGCCACAACTCTCTATTTTAATTAGTTATGGCTTTCTGTAATGGTCTCTGTTACAAAGAAAGATTTTCTTGAAGAGGGATGGTGAGGACAAGTCTACTAGGAGGGTTCTGGCCTGAAAGGTTGCATCAGAATGGAGCAGGCTAGACCTGTGTCCACTAGGAACTTAACAGGTTTGCACCATACCTTTGCTGTGACCTGTGTGCCCAAAAGGAGGGATCACAGACCATGTCATTGTTCACTTAACTGACAGACGGGAGGGATCTCCTTTTCCATCTTCTGATCTAGGCATTCATTCTTTTGGCGCCACCTCTGTTTATTGTAAACACGTTGATACGTTTCCTTATCTCTAGACATAACTTTTCTTAGTCTCCCTTTGTCTGTTTCCCTAAGGGCAGCTTCTGTCCTGGTTTGCCTCTTTCCCTGGTTTTCCGTGGTTGAGTCCTGGTTCTTATAGACTTTCAGAGCAATTTCTAATACCTGGGGCCTATTCATACCCTCAAATCTCTCTAATTCTTGAAGTTTCTTTCTACAACAGAAAGATATTTCTGACTGCAGGACAAAGGCGATATTTTTCTGCTTGCTCCCTTTGGGGGGCATCTGGACTATCAAGGTCAACATGCAATATGCTTCCTGGAGTTGTCTCAGGAACCCAAAGGACATTTTATCACATCCCTGAATAACCTTACTCACCTAAGACAGATTAGTGAGCTTCCTAGCCTCTGCTTTCAAGCCTGCCAATAAGACCTGGCAAAAACTGTCCAAAGCCTCCTTACCTCTGTCAGTATAGTGTGGGGGCCCCATTCTGATTAAACAAAAGGAAAGATCTGATTGGTCTGAGCCTCATTGTCTTACAGCCATCCTGGCCCCATGTGCTGCCTTCCTACTCTTCAGCTGGATCCTGTCACTCCTCATCTGTGAAGAGGGTGGCCAGGAGCTGTTGACAGTCGTCATATGAGGGCTAGTGACTACAAAAGACAATCTCCAACAGAATGATGAAGGAGATCCTGTGGTTTTTCAGGAAAGGGAAGATGCTAAGTCTTCTAGTTATATAAACCATTGGCTGAAAAGAAACATAAACTATAAGTGAACATAAACTTCACTCTGCCCCCTTTCAGCACATCTAAGCTATGAGGTGCCATTGATGGTACTTCTCTTTAAGGCAGAATGTAAACTGTTACCATTGCTTAGAACAAAGCCTGCTAGGCTTCCTTGTATACAGTAGTATGGGAGGGAATAAAGCACCATCTGTGGAAAAGTCTGCTTCCCAACCACCTCCTAGGGAACTGAAAGCAGGGTCTCTCCTCCCACCAAGTCCATTGGTCTGGTTGGGATATAAAGAAGTGAGACATTCATTTCCTCTGAAGGAATGGAGTGAGTGGCTAGCATGGTTTCTATGTAAGCCCCAGATGGACCAAAAGGACCCTCCTCTCCAAAGCTAGAGAAAATATCTTTGGCCAGAGGGTGGATGGGTAACTGATCAAAGACAAACAATGAAAATGAGGAGACAGATTAGGGGTGGTCACCACACACTCATACATCTCAACAGACCAGAGGGGTCCCATGACATTTCACAAAGACCTCGGATGCTGGTCAGCAGCCATATTGGGCCTCTCCGATGCATCTTAAACAAAAGGAGTCTTAACCAGAATTACCTTACCCCTGGAAGTGACAGAATGAGCAACTTATAATTTTTATTCTTTTGGGTGTATCAGATTTTTCCAATGCCTTAGGCAGTAATTGATCAGAAGCAGTCTCAGAGCCCTGGAACATCTAATGTTGTGAACTTCCTTGAACCCAGACTTCAGTAGGCTCCCAGACCTAAGCATAATTGATGCCAAAATAGAACCACCATCCAGGCCTTGGAACCCAGAATGTAGACAACACCTGCCAAAATTATAACAAAGACCTAATTCATTAAAGCCCCGAAAGGGGCCCCTTGGTCACCAGACACTTCCTCACTTCCCCACTAAGCACTCTGAGACCCCATGTCTCAAGGTTTTGTCTCTGGTTATTATTCTTGAGCCTTTAGAAACATTGTGAGGTATCTACAAAAAAGTTCAAGCTGAAAGAAAGCCAGCTGACCAGTGTCTAAACTGTGTATTCAGAACCCGATTGTAGTCCCAAGCCTTTCTCAGGGTGAGCTTGTAAGCACAAAACCATATTCTGGGTTAGCTTATTTCTGTTAGTAATAACAGTTAACCAGAAACAGGATTACAGAAGTCAAAAAGCAAGGTTAGTTTGTTTAAGGATTGTTCCAGGACTATGGGCTTTAATGAATTAGGTCTTTGTTTTCATTTTGGCAGGTACTGCTGCATACATGCTGGGTCCCAAGGCCTGGATGGCAGTTGCATTATGGCATCAGCTGGGTTAAGGTCTGGGAGCTTACTAAAGTCTGAGAGCCTGTTACAGAAATCCAGGCTTTACTGGATTCCTGGGTTTTTATCAAGAAATCAGCCATTATTCTCATGTGTTTTTCTTTCTATTTGATTCATGTTTTTCTTTCTCTCACAAATATGAATACATTTTATTTGTTCTGTGTACTTGCTGTTTTATCTATCTTATGCTGTGGAAAGTTTCTTTTCTGATCATATATATTTGGTGTTCTGAGTGCTTCTTGTATTTATACAGGTATGTCTTTCCTTAGTTTGTGGAAGCTTCTTCTGTGGTCTTCTTGAAGATCTGGTCTAAGCCATTAACTTGGGAGTCTTCTCCTTCATCTATGCCTATAAATTGAATTGTTTATGGTGTCTTAGGTGTCTTGTATGTTCCTTTTCTTGATTATATGATCTGGATTCTCTACTTAGAGTCTTGTTATTTTTGTTCTGCTTGATTCATTTTATTTGTAAAACTTTGTTTCCTATTTGGGTTACTGGGTTTTTAAATTTTGTTTTCATTTTGGATTGAGTTCTATTCAATGTTTCTATCTCTTTACTGAATTCTGTTTTTAGATCCTGAGTTGACTTCATTTCTTCAGCCTTAGGCTTGAGTTTTCTTGGGATTCACTCAGGCATTTATTCTCCTTAAGATCTTTTTCCGTGACCTCATTCAGGTGTTCTTTGGGTCTCCTCTTAAGTTCTTTGATGAAGTTTATACAAGATCTTTTAGATGTCATGTCCTGGGGATCACCTAATTAGCTTTCATTAGCTAAACATTTCTACAAGACTGATGAGTATTGAAAAGGAGATATTATATTGGTCCTGCATATTGTTTGTATTTTTGCAATGACATCTGGGCATGTGAACTTTTTCATAGTTCTGTGTCTAATCTGGATAGAGCAGTTTGGGGTAGAAGAGAGGATTGTGGTTGGGTTTGGACTAGAGAGGTTGAAAATGGCTTAAGTTGAGTGAAGTCAGGTTAAAAAGAAAAGAGTACTAAGCTAGTGGGCAGAAAGTGCCTCCTGGTCCAACCATGGGGTGTGGGGACAAATCTGGGGTTGGGGGAGAGCATGGAGATAAGGATCAGGTGAACTTACTGGGTTAGTTCCTGGAGAAAAACATTCAAGATCTGGCTGGGTAGAGAGGCTGAATGTGGTGTGGGAGCCATCTGTGGATCAGAGGTAGGCAGGGTGAATTTTGAAAGGACCTTATACACTGGTTCTGGTGCAGGAAAGGCTGTCCAGATTAGGCTGGGGCAGTGGATGTGAGATCCAGCCTAGATCTGGTAGATTGGGGAGGGTGTATGGAGGGAAGAATCTGAAGAAGGATGTGTAGCATCTTGCTGAGTGGAGAGTGATCTGTGAGTGCTCTGCTTGTTTTTAAGAAATACCTTATTTGTATCTAAGAATGGTCTCTGAGCTACATCAAATAAAGCTAAGAGAGCAAGAGTATGATATCAGCAGACATATTGGCATAGTTATCTTCTACTTTGTAAGGAACACAGATACTATTTTAATGCCAAGACTTTCAGGAGAGATTCTTTATATCTTCCTTAAGGTACACTATATAGTAAAAGAATAGACTATTTTAAATTACTTTTTGTTATGGTAGGTAATTATATTGAAGGTTTCAAATTTCCTAGAGAATACAGTTCCTAGTGTCTAACTTTACCACTGGTAGAGTATAATTTTAAGCCTTTCTCTAACTGCAGAATTAAATTTATTAAAGTTATTTACTGAAACCTAGGAGAATAGGAAAGAAGAGTGTCCCTCTGTAGTCATACTGTTTACTGTTCTCAAGCATTCTAACATGAGAAGCTCGTGGCCTATGAATTGATCTGACATAGGAATTGCACTTAATTGGTGGCAATAGTATGTAAATTCAGGTACACTCATGGCATATTAAATTGCTTTATTTTTCTTTCAGGGTGTCACAGTCTAAATGTTGCATGCTCCCTCTAGGATCAAGTGTTGAACACTTTGGCCCCAGTGGGTGGTGATATGTGTGAGATTGTGGAACCTTTGAGAGATATGGAATCACTAGAGAAAATGAGTCACTTGGAGGTTTGCTTCGAGGCCTATAGCAAGTCTAGCTTTCTTTCCAACCCTGATTCTTGCTCTGCTATTCTATACGCAAACATCTGTTCTATGCTCTGACCAAAGCTACCACTACCATGGGCCATAACCTCTAAAAGTAGGGGCCAACATAAATGTCTTTTGAGTTGTTTCATCTCAGGTATTGGATATAGTGAAGAAAAAGCATCTACTACACAGTGTACTCTGTCAGGGCAATTGATCTTTAGCTAACAACCGAAGATTAACAATAGAAGTTCCTAACCAGGGCGTGGTGGCTCATGCCTTTAATCTCAGCATTTGGGAGGCAAAGGCAGGTGGATCTCTATGAGATGGAGGCCAGTCTGGCTTACAAAAGTGAGTTCCGGGACAGGATATCTAAGGCTGTTATACTTAGAAGAAACCCTGCCTCAAAAACAAAAACAAAAACAAAAAAAAAAAAAAAAAAAAAACAAAAAACAAAAAAAAAGGAAGGAAGAAAGGAAGGAAGATATAAAGAAAAAACAAAAAAACAAAACAAAATAAAAAAATACAAGTTCGTTCTTACTTAATTGTGTGAGCAACTAAATGTCTTTAAATGATTGGAATGCAAAAATATGCAGTACCTGTCTTGTACATGTAGGATGTTATTATTTGAGGTAACACTTTTAGTATTTTTATTTCAGCTATCTGATTTTCTAAAAAGCCCCTCAGACATATGCATGTATCAACACTTAATGAAAACTAGAGGCCATGAGTTTGAAAGAGAATAGGAAAAGGTGTATGGGAGGTTTCTGAGTGAGGAAAAGAAGAGAGGGATGTGACTATTTTATAATCTCAAAAATTACAGAAAGAAGTTATGAAAAACAAACAAAATACACAGAAGTTCTCAGGCAAAATTCTTCAAAATGGACCACGAGAATTATATCAAACACAGAAAACAGCATACTTTGTTTGGAAATTCTATGATATCACATACTCATTTTAAATAAAGATATAATTTATTATTCCCCTGTATAATTGAATAAAATAATATGTGGATGTGGCCTAAATGTTTAACATGCAGAAAAGTCAAAAGTTAAATCAAAACCTGCAAAAATAGAGAAAACACTTTAAGTGGCATAGGTGCCATCTGTGTCTTTGCAGATGATATCTGGTTTTTATTTATTTACACTGCTTCTAGACTTTTCACTTTCTGATAAAACTTTGAGACTTCTGGATTACAGGGACAATATTAGTAGTCCAATGTTATTTTATTTTAATGATTTATTTAAGCACAATGTGGACATAATGTGAATGATCTCACACACAAAATCTTTGATAAAATGTATGTATTTTTCTCATATCACTAAATAAGAAATTCATTTTGCACAAAGGAACTTTTGATTTTCAGGTCAACACCACTTGCCTTCTCCAAAGCAGACTGGGTAAGCAACAATTAGTGTCACTGATAAAATTATGAACATACTTTTGATTTGCTTTGTAGGTGTGTCCACGCTGTCTTCGAGTCTCCTCAGCTTGCTCCTGCCCTCCCTTGGCTTTCTTGTCTACTTGGAATTCTGAATGTTGCGACATTTGCTGTTCTCATCCTTGCTCAGAGGATGCTCTTCATCGTGGGATGACTGTAATTCCTTCTAATCCCTGCGGCTCGATCCTAAGCCAAATAAATTAGACTCTAACAAGCTATTCAACTGATTTCCCAACACATTATGACTGAGGCATTCAGGAACCCCTTCATCCAAAAAGAATAACTTTCAAATGGAAATAAAATGATTTTTAACTCGTTCCAATATGCCTTATAAACCATTTAACCTGATTCTGTGAAAGTTGCATGATTAATTCAATGGACAAGTTACAGTGTTCAATTCAATACCATAGTCTGTAGAGTGAAGGTAAGCTCACCATACACAGGTGCTTTACACTTAATGACAAGTTGTGAAATATAATAGAGATTGAAATGTCGATTGTATGTGGTATTTGTACAAGTAATGCGTTCTCTTGTATTAGCTTATGTGTTTGGGGTCCTGCCTATTTTTGAAGGACCCTTATCATTCATTATATTTTGAGTTTTCCATAAAATTAAAACAAAAATAGAACAAAATCATTTTGACACAAATACCATTATCAAATCACTTTAGTGAATGAGTTGGAAGTTTTTTGACTATGAAAACCAAATTATAGAACTTACTATCAGTATTCTTATTTTTTATGTAATTTTCTACATATTTGCTTTTCAGAATCTCTAGTACTCTTCAGTTAGTTTTAATGCTGACATTCTCATGCCAGCATTTTTTTTTTTTACTTTTGTATTCTAATCTGAAGTTGTTTTGTGTTTTTCTTCTCATCAATGTCAAACCACAGAAGCTGCAGCTCATCTGGAACATTGTCTATTGCTGTGTTTATTCATGTGTAGAATGACAGGTTTGGGAAAGTACAGTGCTTTCATTTATATTGCAGTGTGATCATCTTTATCCAGCTAGAAACAAGTGACAGTAAAGTATCAAAATCTCTGAATGTTCTCATTGTTCTGGTTTTGTGCTTCATGCCTAAGTATAAACTCTCTTTATAGAAGGTGTAGAATCAAGAATTCATATGCAGGTTGGAAAAAGCTACAGAATTCCATTTCAAAAAATTGAAAGCTCATTTCCCATTTCAATGCAATACTGAAAACTGGCTAAAAATACCAAATCAGAATGTTGCTAGTGGTCCTATAAAGAATATGCAAAGCTGGGAGGCAGGAGAGGCAGATGGTGTCCTGTCCAGGGATGTCTCCCAAGTGTTGGTGTGGAGGAATTTGTGAGATGTGAAAGGGAAACTTGTGTTTCCTCATGACCATGGTGTGCCCTGAGATGTGTCTGAGTGTGGGTGTGGAAGAGCTTGGGTAATAAAGAATTAGCTGGCTCCTGAGATAGTGCAATGTTTGGTTCCTGAGAAGTCGAATCCTATTTTATTAGCACAATCTTGCTGGCTAATTAGAGACAGAGTTTATCTTTTTAGAAAAGATACCCTATAGGTCCATAAAGATATTTACAGGAAGCAAAAATAGATCTATTAATATGTTACCCCTATCTTTAATTTGTATAATTTTTGTACTATATGTGTAAATGTTTAAAGTCCTCATTATGAAAAATATCAATAAATATTTCATTAATTTACACTTAACACTTTGTTATACAAATGAAACTTTTTAAATCAGTAAAACAGATGCTCTCCCAGTAGAAGCATGTCAACAAACCATTGCCAGATTTCATAAAATATTTAATGATTTGAAAAAGAAGAAAATGACTTCATACTTTAGGGAGATGAACACTCTGTAAGCTTTCTGTACAAATGTTGTGTTTTCCTTGTTATATTTGGGGGTTTTCCTCTTGCGATGTGACCCATGTTGGGCATTTTTGTATCATCAATAACAACTACATCTTTTGCCAAATGCATGCCTGCCTTTTCTTTTCTAATATGTGGTAATCCAGACCAAAACTGGCTAGATTTTGCATGAAAACGGTTCTGAAAGATAAGAAAACAGACTTTGAAGGTTGTTTTGTTTAAATATGTGGCAGATAGACTCAACTCTCTCATGCACAAATGACTTCTGCTTTTCATTTTCTCATATAATTGTACAGATGTGACTGGGACCATCAGTTTTAAACTGTTGTCAAGCTAACCAATGTATCATATGCTTTAAGATGCAAGATTCTTAATTAAACTTTATATAGCTATAGACACATCTGTTGTTTCTTTGTATTTCAGGAAATGTAATAGTAGTTTTATTTGATACTGATAAATAACAAATTGATTTTTTAGTTATTTTTTATCATTTTTTTCCAATGGAGTAGTATAGGACTGTCATTTGTCCTTTTTATGAATGAATACAAATTATAAAGAAATAAATGTCTTACTGTTGCCCAAAAAGTAACTGTCCCTTCAATTTACCTGAAGTTTATATTTGTTTTCTGTTTGTATGTTTGTATTGTTTGGTGTTTGTTGTTTTGTTTGGTTTGGTTTGGTTTGGTTTGGTTTGGTTTGGTTTGGCTTAGAAAGTTTTTATGAGCTTGGAGTCAAGGAGTAGATTCTCCTGGGTAAGTAAAACCTCAGAGATGAAGGAGTTCACTATACAAAGACTACACAGGGCTAGGAGATATGGCTGAGTTAGGACTGCTTACTGCACCTTTATCATGCGTCTCACTCTCGGCTAATTTAAGAAATTGATAAATGTGGCCCTGCCCCTACATTTTGTTGTTGTTCCTAAATAGAAACAATAAGTTTTTAATGAGTTTACTTTATAAATTAGCTTGTGGCAACCCAAGATTAGATTTTTACATTATCATCTTTTAAAGACAGATTTTCCACCTTGGTTTCTGGAAATAAATTTGCTTCTCTGGGTAATTTATATCAGATACTTCAGTACTGTTGTCCATTGGATATTACAATTTAGTCAGGATGATCCTTGGGTGAAGTTGTGAGTGAACAGAGAAGGCCTCCATCTGTCTTTGGCTCACTGGATTCCATGTAGAGCAACACCTTGCAGGCAATGCCCTAAGGCATCATCCTTTCTTTTTGTAGCTTCCTTGACTGTCGTTTATTTTATCATAACTCTGGAAGCTGAGCTAACTGTTTGCCTTGGGAAGTAGATCAAGGTACATCTGTCCTTTCTCCTTTTCAAGTATAGTTTGCAAAGTGAAAAAGACTGGCTGGGTTCATTTATATGACATTCCAGAAAAAGTAGAGCTGTGGATACAGAAAACACATCAGTAGCCAGGGTTTCGGTAAAAATGAGGGCCCAAGAGCTACATTAAAGAAGAAAGAGGAGAAGGAGGGAGAAGAAAAGGAGGAGGAGGAAGAACAGGAGACTGTAGTGGAATTTTCCCCTAATTGATTAAATAATAAAGACGACAGGAAGCCAATCACTGGGAGAGGAGGTGAGCTTCCGGTCCTGCTCTCGGAAGAGGAAAGACAGGAGGAGGGACTTACTTTTGGACGGACAGTGAAAGCAAAGCAAACAAGATGTAGGCCAGCGACTGGTAGTTCTGGTAGCAGAATCCACCACTGGAAGATTTCTAACATAATATAGTTGACAAATTTAGGATGATAGATTTCCCACCCAGCAGTGTTATCTGTTGATTCTAAGCTAAGATTGTCTGGTATATTCCATTTTGCAGCAATTCAGCTGAGCTCCAAGGAAAGGTAACTGTGGTATAGCATGGGTCTGCAAGAGTGTGCCTGACTATGAATGTGATCAAACTGCAAGAAGTTGGGCAGATGCCACATAGGGTTAGCCATGGGGGTGGGGGGACCTCCAGGGCGGGGAGAGTAGCCAGTGATAGCATGGGTTGGTTTTTAAAATTATTACATGTAACAGGAGACAACATTTGAATCTACACATTTGACAAAACTCAAAATTGTTAACAAAAAGGTAAATTTTACTGTGTGCACTTTTAAACTTTTAAGCCCAGGGACTGAAAAGATGGCTCAGCTGTTAAGAGTAGGTACTGTTCTTGCACAGGCCCCAACTTTAGTTTCCAGCACTCTGTAGGTAAGTATAGCTTCAGGGACTCAGAGTCTCTCTTTAGGATATGTCACTAGTGTGCAGAGACTCACAGATGCCCCCTCACACACACACTGAAAATTAAAAATAATGTATAACAACTAAATAGGACAAAACAAAATACAATGAGACAAGGAAAAAGCCTTGTCATATAAAGTTAGGACAAGCCAAACCAATAAGAGGAAAGGAATCCCAAGAGTCAGAAAGACATCCATGCCTACTGTTCAGATTCCCACAAGAACACCACGCTAATAGCCATGATATATAGAGATAGAGATAGAGATAGAGATAGAGATAGAGATAGAGATAGAGATAGAGAGATAGAGAGATAGAGAGATATAGATATTGAGTGAGTGAGAGAGAGAGAGAGAGAGAGAGAGAGAGAGAGAGAGAGAGAGAACCCAGTCCAGACTCATGCAGGGCCCTTGCTGGCTGCTTCAGTCTCTGTGAGCCCAGCATAGTTCATTTGGTGGGCCATACTCTGCCTGTGTCTTCCATCCCCTCTGAGTCCATTTTAAGCAAGAAACATAACATTTTGAGGTTTCTTTCCTCCTTTGCATAATAGAGATAATCCTCCTTAATCATTCCAGGATCTTTCAGTTCCAAGTGATCTTCAATTCAAATAAGTCCAAAAACAAAAAGCTTCTGTTGACTTAAGTGATAAGTTGTTTAAGTGATACTGTCTAGGGAGTCTCCCTCCCATGCCTCCCCCTACCCCCTGACAGTATGGATCTCTGACATGCTGTTCCAGTGGTAGGACTCAGCAGGGATAACAATTTCAAGCCCAGAACCTCTTCATTTCTGATTTAAAGAAACAGAGTTCCCTCTTTCTGGTTTAGCACACCTATCGTACCTACTGACTTGAGGATACCACCAGAAGGTTGCTGTGTTTTCGTTAGCCATCCTGGTTCTCCTGCCCACAGTTCTGTGTAGCTGTCCCCTCCAGGGTCACATGGAATGGAGAAAGAATGGTTCCAGCTAAAGTAATGCAGGTGGCACCATTGGCCTTGAGATACCCTACCACCAACACCAAATCTTAAGTAAGCCCTAAGAAATATTGCAGTGGCACAGCAACCTTTCAAGGGACTTCAGACCTTCACTGTAAGACGCTATCAGCATAGACACTGCCCCAGCTAGTTACAGGGAAATGATTTGTTGAAGTGTTGAGGGCATGCACACCATTTCAAATGGCTGTTAACTGCTTCCTAAATACAACCAGGAAACATCGGTAGCGTGTAACAATAGATAGCAACTGCTCACATGGTGATTTTGATAGCAGAAGCTGGCCTTCCCTATATTTGTCCCTTGCCTGTTTGCTGTTAGAGTTGCCTTCTGATGGGAGATAAAACTGACAGCGTTCTCTCAGCCTTACCAGACATGAATATAAAGTGACTATAGCCATTCAAAAACCTGTCTATGAAGTTTGTCCCCTCCTAGATGGAACCTAATGCTGATCCTTCCAGGATAGGCTGGATTTAGTTCCTTAGAAGTGGAGAACTCTGAAAAGCAGTTATGGAAAGCCAACCTGCTCCCCTCCTTACACCATCTTCCTTCCATCCCCATTTTAGAACAGTGCCTCTGTGACAAGCTGGCTGCTCTGTTCTGAGACATTCAGGCATCCCATACAGATGCTTGCCCTCCAATTTACTGAGGCTCTGACTGGGTATGCTATGAGCAAATAGACACGATTGCATTTCTCCAGGAACCAGTCATGTCTTCAGATGACCACAACCTGCCTCAGACTTGACTGGAATCTAAGGAAAGACCTTGAGAACAAAGTCATAAGAGGAAAGCAGTCCTAGATTCATGACCCTTGGCAGCCATGTTAGATAAGTATTTGTTATTTTAAACCTTATGTTTTGAAGTAATTAACATATAATGACAACTACATGGCGAACAAGTGAAGACACCTATGTAACTTTGTTAAAAGAACTTTAAGGAGATTGAACCAGAGGCTCTGGAAATAGGGTGGAGGGAAAGCAAAGATAAATTTCCATTTCCTCTCTTGGCAGTAAATTTCCATTTCTTGAAAGTAAGACATTTCCCTTTTCCCATTACATCACAAATAAAAGGGTAGCTGGGGGCCACTCTGACCCCAGTAACCAGTATCTGCTTCTTCCCCCATGCACAGAGACAGTGAACCCTATTACAGCCATTGTTATGATGACAGCACACCTTATTTCTGCTGTTGCTGTGGAGACAGTGGATCCTATTACCACCGTCTCTGTGGAAACAGACAGCTCTATCATTGCTGCTTCCTTGCTCCTGTGACAGGGGCCATGGACCCAAATCCCATGCAACAGGAGTACATGAACTTCTTAGAGCCAAGGAAGAGAACAGCTGTTATAGATTCGAAATCAGTACATTGTCAGGTATTGTTTAATTTCACTAAAAGGTTGGCAGTGGAGGCAAGGTTTCTTCCTCCCCAAGATCGAAACATGTTATGCTTATGCTGTTCTCAAAGAGCCCTTGTTCAGAGAGGATCTGGCCCTTTGGTCCCTGTGAGAAAAAGAGAGAAAGGTAACAGAACAGACCAAGAGTATGTACATCATTTTCCTAAAAAATACCAAATTGTTAAGAGTAGAAATTGTATCCATGAGGACAGATGAGATGGAGAGGTTTTCCCAACAACTGTCCCAAAACAAGATGATGCTATTGCTTTCCCCATGGAATAAGAAAGGTTGTGGGAGAAACTGCTAATTGGAAGTCTCACCCCAGAACAGCCTCTGCCTAGGACCCCCTCTACTGTTTATATGTTCCAGTTGGATGTTTTGGTCCCCAGTCTTCCAAGGGCTGGGACCAGGGCTTTCCCCTGTCCTTTGCTGCTGACTAGGATGTGAATCTGATCTGATACCCACTGTCTTTCTGCTGCTGGGTACTTTATTCTTTTATCCCAGCTTTCTGTATGCTTAATACACTCATCGAAACTGCAAATATGCCTGTGGTGGATCATTCTCCCTACATAACGTACTTGGCTCAGTGTACAGAATTCGTGAGGTACCTTTTCCGTTTGGAAGGAGTAAATGTCCCAGGGTTGCTGAGGAAATGCCCTTTTGTGAGTTACCTCAGGAATTCACAAAACAATCAGGTGAAGACCTGTGAACTATGTTCCACAAGCTGAACAGCTTTGGGACAGCATCATGTAACTGATGCTTTGTAAGCAGCAGGAGAGATGATGTGGTCCCCTGAGGCTCAGCTGGGCTGGCATTTACTGATCAGTTAGTGGAAAGTTACTGAGCATTGGAACAAGAAAATTGTCATTTGGCAAACAAGGGGGTAGACTTACAGAGCCAGCTACCACTGTTGCATTGTCAAGCCTGTATCCTTGGTGACCAATCACATACTTAGAGTACAGCAGAGAAAGCCTAGGTCTCTGAAGTCCATTATAAGTACAAGAGAAGAAAGGAGAAGGTCAATGCCATGAACATTTATTCTGCAGTAATGGGGCCAACTTGAGACGCTGAGACCTGGGATGATGGTGAAACGGGAAAGGAACTGAAGGATGAGAAAAGCTCCCTCCACTGAGGGTCAGCCTCTTGTGCAGAGAACCCTAGATCAACAAGAGGATGTCAGGGTTCAGAGGGTGTGATAGAGGACTTTATGCAGCAAGAAGGCTATCCAGAGCCCTGCAGAGGCCTTGACTACCAGGTTGGTTCAATTATATAATTTAAACACCACCAGTATTAAACTAGATGGAGAGCAGACTTCTAATTATGTTACTGTTTCCATGGACTATGGCACTGACAGTAGTATCCAGAACCAAAGCAGCATCAGTGATACTATGAGTGCACAAGGCAAATCAATCAATATCGTTACGTTGAAACTATCTGTGAAGGATGCTAGGACAAACAGCCCACTGACGATTTATGACCCACATCCAGTTGCCCATGGTATTACTTAAATGATTGTGTGTATAAAGTTGAAACATAAGTCAGTAATCATGTGGTGCTCATTGGGGTGGCTGGTGATTTAATCTGCTTTCCTTTAGAGGCACAAATCTGAAATAAGTTAATTAAATGTAAGTATTCCTCCTGCTTACAAGCAACTTGTTAGCACTCTGTTAGCGACTGAGACAGATAATCCAGCTGACGTGGTGATTGACAGATGATACAACCTGGGGAGTTGGGCAAGTGGATTGGCAAAAGCCTACCTCTGCATGATTGTGGGAAAAGAGCTCACCTCCCAGAAGCAGACATTCACTGCCTTTCTTAGGCAGCAGAGCCACCTAATAAGTAGATGTCAATCCTATAGGAGCTGATTGTGTATATAGAAAGCATGCTTATCCTCTAGAAGAACCTGGTTGGTGCCTCTCCTAAGGTCTCTACTGATCCATTGGCCCCTTCTGTCTTGTTTGATGACTTGCTCTCATGATAGACAGGCCAAGCCAGAGGTGTTATGATGGAAGAGTGACCATACCTTCACTGAGCAGTGGTGGATTCTAGAAAAGAGGCTAGCTAAAGTCATAGTAATCCAAAATCATTTAAACATACTTGAGGACTTATGTTTTAATATTGTGCGCATGTATCTGTGTATTTGTGTGTGTGAGTGTTTGTGTATGAGTAAATGTGTATGTATGTGTGTGTATGTGTATATGTGTGTGTGTGTGTGTGTGTGTGTGTGTGTGTGTGTGTGTGTGAATCTCCATGTGTGTTGCTGTCCATGGAGACCGAAAGATGATATCAAATCCCATGGAGTTGGAGTTAGGTATAGGCAGGAGTGAGTACCTATCGTGGATGCTGAGAACCAGACTTGAGTTCTCTGGAAAAGCAAGAAGATCTCCTATCAAAGATCTCCAGCCATTTCTCTATACCATCCCAAATTGTCTGAAGGAAAATCAGTTATACATACTGAATTTGGGAAAAAGAAATTTATGAATAACAAGTCACACTTTCACTGAAAATTTGCCAGTTTCCTAAACAGGAACACAGAGTTAGGAGAGTTCCCCTCAGAGAGTATATTATTGCCATTGACACTGACACAATACAAAACCTACATCTAAAGTTAAATGATGGAACATATCAACTACTATTTAAAGATTTATTATTTTTTGGTGGGGGGGGGCATGTATCCTCATGTGTGTATGTCATGTGTGAGCAGGTGTCCAAGGAGGCTAAAAGAAAGCATCAGTCCCCTGGAGACAGTTGTGAACTTCTCAATGTGGGGGCCAAAAAAAAAAAAAAAGACTCAAGTTCTCTAAAAATCAATACATACTCTTAACCCATGACCTGTGTCTCCAGCCCAGGAATTATTTCTTATTAGCTTCTACATGCACCTGTGTTGACAGAAAATTACATATTCTACCCATGAAGTTATCTACAGATAACAAGGATATCCAAATAAAGCAATATCACATACCAAGTGGTCAAGAAAAAAATTCAAAATTAAACAATATTATTTGAAAATGTTTTAGTCCCTACCACCACTCAGTGAAACAATCTGTTATAGCATGATAGATAGATATAGATATAGATATAGATATAGATATAGATATAGATATAGATATAGATATAGATATATGGTGGGTCATGAAAAATGACCATTGACTACTGGAAATTAAATAAAGAAACTACTCTACTCCAGGTGATTTCCTAGTTGCTGTCACCTTGGTAGAGAAAGGCAGCTGCATATGAGCACCTGATGTGCTACCATAGATGTGACAAATGCTTTCCTTATCACACCTTTGCTCCAAGAGTGATGGAATCCATTTTGCCTTTATCAGGCAAGGGTGACAATATACAGTCAAGGGAAGATGAAGGTCATTTTGCATAACGCTAGAGCCTGAGACCATAGCACTAGGGATAAAGGCAAGAAGATCACAGATTGAAGACTAGCTTGTGCAACAAACATAGTGAAAACTATCTCAAAAACAAACAATATCCACAATGAAGTTGTCCCATGTAATAGCTGTGTTCATCTCCTTACAGATATAACAAATGGTCACACGTTTGATGCCTAAAAATAATACACATTTGTTCACCCACAGTTTTGGAGTGCAGAAGTCCTAAATCATTATCACTGAATTACTTCTAGGTTCAAAGTATGCTCAAAGCTATCCTCCCTCTAGAAGTTCTGAGGAGCTGATAGAATCACCAGCTCATGGTCACACCCCTCACTCTCTTACCTTAATGGTCCCAGTCAACTTCACTATTCTAGGAGAAACCTTTAAGAGAGTTCCCCATTACAGTGGGAGCCAAGCATAGTAAATATAAGACAAGACTCCCACATCAATGCATTTAATCATATTTGCAAGGTCTGTGCCATATAAATCAGTATTTTCTGGTTTCATAGGTTATTATAAAATACCATTGTTGGGGGATTATTGAACATTCTACCAAAAAACAACTTCTAAAAGTTCTCTTTTTGGATCTCAATCTAACTTTCACAAGGGATTTTATTTTTTTCATTATTAATTAGATCTATATGCACATTCTGTTCTTTAAATTACTTGGTAAAATCTTCGGTCTTTGGTACAATGCTTTCCTGGAGGTGTGAGTTCACAAATGGCTTGCACCTCTGTTGCTATTTCCTTCTGATTGAAATACTCTTGCCTGACCATAGGACCATAAGATTCAAGAAGTAAAACAAAGCCCAGAAAGCTCTTAAACCTCCCAAGACTCCCAATGCTGTTCCCTGGGGTTATGTAAAAAGCAACAACTTCTAGGGAGACAGGAGGGCATAGGCCCTAGTCAAGCTTCTTTAAAGTCATCTCAGTGCCCAGAGACTGCAATCATCTGATTCAGGAGAACCCATTCATATTGTGGACAGCACCTCCTAGTAGTGGCCCAGGCAAAAAGAGTGTAGGAGGAGGAATGTTACTTGCTTTGTCCCCTCTTGCCACTGATTTGATTTCTGTTGCTGCTGCCACCGCCTTTCACAACCATCAGAACCAGCATTCCCTGGCTTCTATCATGGACTAATGTTTTGGACACTCACAGGAATACTGAGGCTCCTAATATTGTGGGCATAGAAATCACCGGGGGTGAGCTGTCCAGTGAGAGACAGCTACTGTGCTGTGGGGCTTACTATGACTGTTGAGGCTCTCAGGGTCAAGACTCAAGCAATGTCTGGTTTCTCAGCCTCTCAGGTGTGAGACAGCTAGTATTACTATTTAACACAGGCTGAACTGATAGTTCCTTATAACTCTCCTCTCTCTCCCTTCTTCCTTATCCCCCCACCCCTGTTCTCCATCTTGGTCTGTTTTCTCTGTCTCTCTCTGCTTCTCTGTGTGTGTGTATCTCTCCCTCTCTCCATCTCTGTCTCTCTCTTTGTCTGTCTCTCTCTGTCTCTGTCTCTCTGTCTCTCTCTCTGTCTCTGTCTCTCTCTCTCTCTCTCTCTCTCTCTCTCACACACACACACACACACACACACACACTGGTTCACTGATTCACTACAGTCTCCTAGGGAAAAACATTATCTTAATTAGGGTTATTAAGTTGAGGAGGAAAGTGTCTATTTGGCTTATACTTCTGAAACCTGACACTTCATCACTGAAACAAGTCATGGCAAGAACTCAGAGCGGGAACCTGGGGG